>NW_018020801.1:139076-230133 GCF_002006095.1 Pseudomyrmex gracilis | reverse complement strand
TAACACGTTTTTATCATACAAACTGTAATTTATTTGACAATTAATCATTATCGGTAGATTACAGCTGTTAGGTCGTTTTTTGTTTTTAATTAATGGCCTACATAATATTTCTATATATATAACGATTAAATATTGTGTGTTCTGTAATATTGTGATTAAATATATTGTTATATAAATTATTATGTATTGTTATATAAATTATTGTTATTCAATTGTTGCTCATAAATAACGTTAGATTGTTGCCGCGGGAGCTGAAGTAATTCGCGCTGAGTGCGACGCGGATCTTCAGGAAGTCATGCCGATACTCGAAGCGGCAAATGCCGCTTTAAATACTTTGACTCCCCAGGACATTCAGATCGTTAAGTCTATGAAACGTCCGCCGGCCGGCGTGCGTTTGGTCATGGAAGCAGTTTGCATTCTAAAGGTATAAATTATACATAACAAGTTACATTTGCTTTTTAAGTTTTATTTTCCATAAATCTTTGCTCCGAAAAATTCGTAGGATATAAAACCAGAAAAAGTGCAAACTCCGGAAGGCATAGCGGACGATTACTGGAAGCCGTCGCTGCGCATTCTCGGCGACATACACTTTTTGGAGTCGCTGCTGAATTACGACAAGGATAACATTCCCGAGCGAATTATGACGAAGATCCGCACGACAATTTTGACGAATCCGAACTTCGATCCGGAACGCATCAGGCAAGTCTCGACTGCCTGCGAAGGTCTTTGTCGCTGGGTGTTTGCTCTGTCCGAGTACGACAAGGTTGCTAAAGTGGTGGCCCCGAAGAGAGCAGCTCTGGCCCAAGCCGAGCGTGACTACGCCCTGGCAATGGAACAGCTAGAACTGAAAAGAAGTCAGCTGCGGGAACTGCGAGAGAGACTGGCCAGACTTGAAACACTGCTGGCAAAACGAAGAACCGAATACAAGACAATGACCGACGAAGTAAAAGATTGCGAAGAAAAGTTGAGAAGAGCCGAAGAATTAATCGGAGGTCTTGGTGGCGAGTATACCAGATGGTCTGAGACGGCTAAGTAATTATATATTTCATTAACGCTTGTCATTTCATTACTACTTTTATAATTTAAAAACACTACTCTGATAGAAAAACATTTACAAAATTATGTAACGAAATTTTGCACTAAAATTGCAATTTGCAATTATATAGGTATATTTTAGGAAATAGATGTGTACATTGATCTTTTATAAAATATTTGTAGTTGTTTGCAAAATTACTTTCCAAATACTATTTCGGCAAAAGAATAACGTTATGGTGAATCATCTTAGCAGTATATTTGCAAAATTAATTTCAAAAAGAAATTGTCCAATAATTGAGAAAAAAATTTCAGCTATGTGATGTTTAAAATATATAGAGAAATATAATTGCATATGAAGAAATCAACTTAATTCATGTATATACTTATGGAAATGCATAACGACTCTTTTTCAATTTTTGACAAATATTATTTACAAACCAATGAATGAATATAAGGCCTTACGAGCCGTTCTCAAAGTGTTGAGCGAGAACTTATACATGTATATATATATATGTATACACATGTAACGAATTCACTTGTAAATTTTTACAAGTGAGTTTTTCGAATTGAAATCTCAATTCTTAAAATCATACGGGATGCTAGATTTGCATCTCACATATGAAAGACCCCGGATACCCCCCTAACTAATTATTAAAATAAGAATTGAGATTTCAATTCGAAAAACTCACTTGTAAAAATTTACAAGTGAATTCGTTACATGTGTATACATATATATATATACATGTATAAGTTCTCGCTCAACACTTTGAGAACGGCTCGTAAGGCCTTATATTCATTCATTGGTTTAAATTTCACGAGCCTTAAGTCTTTATTAATTATTATTTACAAAATTTTATTTCGAAAAAACTGTTGCGTTATGGCGAATCATCTTAGTGCAATCATTGCAGCATCGTCGTTATTCATGAATTTTTGTGCAATATTTTCACAATTTGCCTATTAGGGTATGCATTATTATATATTTTCTTGGTTGTTACATTTTATTATTATTATTATTATTTTTGATAACGCTCTAGATCGCTTGGAGAAAAATATCACAGATTAACAGGTGATATTCTGATCGGTGCCGGAATAGTGGCTTATCTCGGCGTTTTCACGATGCAATATCGCCAACGACAGGTGGAAAACTGGGTGCGAACGCTCACGAATCTGAAGGTTATCTGCACCCAAGACTTCCAACTCACGCACGTGTTGGGCGATCCGGTGCTCATTCGGTCCTGGAACATATTCGGTCTGCCAAATGACCTGTTCTCCATCGACAATGGCATCATCGTCACAAATTCACGTCGCTGGCCGCTGATGATCGATCCACAAGGTCAGGCGAATAAGTGGATAAAAAACATGGAGAAAGCATCGAACTTAAGCGTGATTAGACTCACGCAACCGGATTATGTGAGAATTCTGGAAAACGCCGTGCAATTCGGACAGCCGGTGTTGCTGGAAAACATTGGCGAGGAACTGAATGCAATCCTAGAGCCGTTGCTTATGAAACAGACCTTCAGATCTGGCGGTGCGCTCTGCATCAAGATCGGCGACAGTATTATTGAGTACTCCGAGAAATTTCGGTACGTGCGTGAAAGTGGAATTTTGGATAATAGTTTTGAATATTATAAAATATCTAATTATAATTACGTTAAACGATAACAATGTGATTATTGAGGTGTGTGTATATTTTTCTTTTAAAAACTGAAAAAAAATGTTTTAATGAAAACACACTCGCGACTCATGTAGGTTTTACATCACTACAAAATTGCGAAATCCGCATTATCTACCAGAAGTGGTGGTGAAAGTGACTCTGTTAAACTTCATGATCACTCCAATTGGTCTGGACGATCAGCTTCTGGGCATAGTTGTCGCGAAGGAAAGACCCGACTTGGAATCCGAGAAGAATCAATTAATAATTCAGAGCGCGGATAATAAAAAGTAATCGATATAATGAGTGTTTGACACAATTTCGAAATGATGATTATTGTTTCGATAAGCCGATAATAAAAATGTTCTTCTTTTTTTTTCACAGAATGTTGAAAGAAATAGAGAACAAGATTTTGGAGGTGCTGTCGAAGTCGAAGGAGAATATTCTCGAGGACGAAACGGCTATCAACGTGTTGAGTTCCTCAAAGAACTTGGCCAATGAGATCGAGATCAAACAAACTGCGGCCGAGGTCACCGAAAAATCCATTGACGCCGCAAGATTGCAATACACGCCGATTGCAGTCTACACCACTGTTCTCTTCTTCACAATTGGTGAGTAAAAATAAAAAAAGAAAAGTATTATACTTGTCTACTGCCATAATATAACTATTTATTTATATTCAGAAAAATTGTTATTTGAATTATATCTGATATAAAATATATACATATACATCTTTTTTTTATATTACAATAAATTTGTTTTTAAATCGCATTTTTTTGCAAGAGTTTTGCGAACGACAGTTTTTATCGACAATACTAGGTTCATTAAAATTTTTTATCGCAGCCATGTTGGCGAATATCGATCCGATGTACCAATACTCTCTCGTCTGGTTCGTCAATCTTTTCAAGAATACGATTGACAACACGCCGCAGGTAGCGGACATAAAGCAGCGTCTGAAGGACCTCACCAGATGCTTCACCTATTCCCTATACGTCAACATATGCCGCTCGCTCTTTGAGAAAGACAAACTGCTCTTCTCGCTTCTGTTGTCCGTGAACTTGCTGAACAAGCAGAGCCAGCTCTCGATGGCCCAGTGGATGTTTCTGCTGACCGGCGGCGTCAGCCTGGAGAATCCCTTTGTTAATCCAACCGAATGGCTACCGACGAGATCTTGGGATGAGCTGTGCCGATTGGACGACGTGCCAGGATTCTCGGTAAACTTCACCAAATTATAAGTTTTTCTATTTAATAAATAAAATTCCAGAGGAAAAATATAATATACGATATGATTTGTTTTTTGTAAACAATTTCTACAAATTTATAAAATTTTTGCTTTTCACCTTTTTTCCTCAAAAAGCGATAAAATACTTTTACGAGGATTTGTAAAATGCATTTGTAAACAGATTGTAATAAAGTTTTTCTGTAGCGCGCAATTTAGTATAATAATTGTGTTCCATTTGTGCTTTATCGTCCAGGGAATAAAGAACTCGTACACGAGAAATATCGACGAGTGGAAGAAGGTGTTCGATCACAGAGAGCCTCACATTATCTCTTTTCCCGCGCCTTGGAACGAACTGAGCCGCTTTGAAAGAATGCTGGTACTTCGTTGCATACGTCCCGACAAGGTCGTACCGTCGGCGCAATTATTCGTAGAAGGTAAAAAATCGTTCGAGAAGAGAAAGAAGAAAAAACAGTTATTTGTCAATTTTTATTTCCTACTATATTATCTCTTTCTTCTTTTTGTCTTTTATATTTTTGTCTTTTTATTTTTGCACAAAAAAAATATACGAAGAAATTAAAATAAAGTAAATAAAAATTTAACTCATTTGTTAACGATTGATTTATCTTAAATTAATTATTCCGATAGAACAATTGGGACGACAATTTATCGAACCACCGCCTTTCGATTTGGTGGCCTCTTACGCGGATTCACATTCTTGCATCCCGTTAATATTTGTTCTGACACCCGGTGCGGATCCGATGGCGATTCTATTGAAATTTGCCGACGATCAAGGTTTCGGTACCAGCAGGCTGTTCTCGTTATCCCTGGGCCAAGGACAGGGCGTTATTGCCGAGGCTCTCATTGACGAGGGTGTGAAAAACGGAACCTGGGTGGTGTTGCAAAATTGTCACGTTGTCAAGAGTTTCATGCCCGTTTTGGAAAAAGTTGATTTTTACTCTCTCGTGTTTTGTTATAAAAATCACAAGAAATCCATAAATACAATTCTTTTAGATATGCGAGAGTTTTACGAGGGAAACGGTGCATCCCGACTTTCGATTGTGGCTGACGAGTTATCCGTTCGAGCACTTCCCGATCAGTGTTTTGCAGAACGGGGTAAAAATGACAAACGAGCCCCCGAAAGGGTTGCGCGCGAACATGCTGCGATCCTTCAATCAGGTAGAGTAGAATTGTTTTTTTCTTTTATTCAAAAAAGCAAAACAGAGTTTTTAATGTCGAGAAAAAAACGTTCGGATCAAACATCCCGATAGGATCCGATATGCGATCCCGATTTCTTCAACACGTCGAGGCAGAACAAGAATTTCAAGCGACTGTTGTTTTCGCTCTGCTTCTTCCACGCGATCGTGCAGGAGCGCCGGAAGTTCGGACCGATCGGTTGGAACAATCAGTACGAGTTCAACGAGACGGATTTGCGCGTCAGCGTGTTGCAGCTGAAAATCTTCCTCGATCAGTACGACGACGTTCAGTTTACCGCGCTCAAGTATCTAACGGGTAATTCGAACTTTTGTACGGTTGCTCTCGCGAAGATTTAAAACATTAAACTCACTTTTAGATATATATTTCTTTTAATTTTTTAAACAAACAATAAAAATTAAACTCGGAGACGTAAGCAAACACCGAGGTGAATTTTATGAAAGAAATATATATCGGAAGCCGTAATTAGCGATTAAATTAATAATTTAACGCTCGTGTAATTATTGTTTTTCGAAGGCGAATGCAATTACGGCGGTCGCGTGACCGACGAGTGGGACCGACGGACCCTGAATACGATTCTGGCGCAGTTCTATCACGACGACGTGGTCGCGACTGACCGAGAATATCTATTCGATCCAAGCGGTCTTTATTACGTACCGCCGGTCAGCGAGTATAGTCAATTTCTGGATTACGTGAGAGAATTGCCGATGACCACCGCGCCTAGTGTCTTCGGCATGCACGAGAACGCCGACATCATCAAGGACCAGCAAGAAACTTACCTCATGTTGTCCTCCGTTCTGAGCACGCAGGTAATTTATTCGATCGTCGAAAGCAATTCTCTTTCATCGTGTTTTTATAGTTTATTTTTTGTTTTTCGTTAAAGAGAAAAAAATAAAAATTAAATTAAATGAAAAAAAAGTAAGAATTAAAAAGAGAAATTTAACAAAATCAAAGTTGCATTACCTCGAGTTTTCATCCCTCTGTCGATTTGAATTTACCGCACAATGTTTTTTTTAGTTATATGTGTTAACTAATAGGAAATTTATCATTTAACGCAGAGAAGTTGGCGGAACATTTTGATTTTATGAAAAGTATTAAAAAATACTGCGAAAAAAGTAAGAATTCTTCATAATGTTCTTTTTTTCTTTTTTGTTTCGAGGATACCGGAAGAACGGACGCGGACGCCGCGAAATCGCCGGATGAAATTGTTTACGGCATTTCGTCCGACATCCTGTCGATGCTGCCGCAAGACTTCGACCTAGTGGCCAGCTTGAACAAATATCCTACGTTGTACGAGCAAAGCATGAATACCGTGCTGGTTCAAGAGATGGACAGGTTCAACAAGCTGCTGCGGACTATCAGAAGCAGTCTCGTGAACATCCAAAAAGCGATCAAAGGTAAAAACAAACAAACAAACAAGGCGTCTTTCCGCGCGTGATATCTCACAAAGATTTCTATTGACTCGTCAGGTTTGGTGATCATGGATCTCAGTCTCGAGGAAGTGTATTCGTCAATCATCGTTGGCAGAATACCTCAGATGTGGATGACGAATTCTTATCCATCTCTGAAGCCGCTTGGAAGTTACATACACGATTTTCTAAAGAGGCTGAATTTTCTTCAAGTAATATTTTGAAATATATTCTTTACGTATATTAATTTTTCTTGATTTATTTCGCGTAGCAGAAAATTGAATGTAAAGCGAGTGTGTTTTTTAGACTTGGTACGATTCAGGAGCGCCTACGTCATTTTGGATCTCCGGTTTCTACTTCACACAAGCGTTTCTGACGGGAGTTCGTCAGAATTACGCGAGAAAATATTCCATCCCCATCGACCTGCTCGTCTACGATTTTTTTCCGTTGAAAGACGTCGTTTTCGAAAATCCGCCGGACGACGGAGTGTACGTTTACGGACTATTTCTCGACGGGGCGCGCTTCAATATGAGCACAATGAAGCTCGACGAGTCCTTTCCGAAAATTCTTTACGACACCGTGCCTTACGTAAGAGAGCAAACGCGCGATAAGTTTACGTCTCACGGTGTTTCTCGAAATATAGCGACGTCTATTCGTTTCAGATCTGGATGTTGCCAGTAACGAAGGATCGAGTACAAGTCAAGGACACGTACACGTGTCCCGTGTACAAGACGAGCGAGAGAAAAGGTGTTCTTTCCACCACCGGTCATTCGACCAATTTCGTTATCGCGATTTGGCTGCCGTCGTCGCATCCGCCGAAACACTGGATCCTGCGGGGCACCGCGATACTGTGCGCGTTGTCGGAATAATGAGATTGAAAAACAAAAAAATTAATAAATAAAATAAATGTCTTTTTAACGATTCCAAGTGTTTTACTTGGAAAAAGAACACTTACGTTGAAAAATTTAATTTTTTCATTTACCTACAATATAACATCCTAACTTTATTTCACGTAAAGTTCACGAGAGAAGGATTTTTAAAATTCGAGATGTTTTTTCATCATTAAGCTCCTTCTCCACTTGCATAATTTATAAAAATCGTACAATATTGAACTCAAAAAGCTAAACTCGTTCATTGGAAGCATTGCAAGCTCTTCGCGATCATTGTAATATTCTCCGGATTCGAACATTTTCAGAAACGTCGTCGTACAATCTGTACCTCACGTCATACATAATATTGGAGAAACGGATTCTGCGGAGCACTACTGAGACATGCTATGTCAATAATCCGAATAATCTACGATAATATCGATCCCGGCGAACGCGACGCACAGAACCTTCTCTCTTCGTATAAAATATTCGAATATTATTGTCAAAGTCAAAAGGACTCGTCGCGTAAAATAAGCTCGCAAACAGCACAAACTTTTTGCTACTAGATAAAATCAGCGAATAGATTTTTTACAGAGAGACTGGACTATATTCTTCGACTAGAAAAAAAAAGAAACAACTCTCAAAATAACTCTATTTTTGTTAATTAAACTTTTACCTAAATCAGTCGAGAATTCTCGATCGAGAATTCGAGTTGATTTCGTTTTTCGTTGTCGCGAGCGCGAAATTTTCGCCGGCGCTTATCCCGTGCGCCGTGTTGCACAGTTGCCGGTATTTATTATGTGGGATGTGGCGCTCGCGGGAGTGGCGGTAAGAGCGGGTGCGCGAGGGTTACAGGGGGTTGGGCGAGGAGGTCGGCGGGGCGGCTACAGCGCGGCGGCACCCTGTCTACCCGGACCGAGATCGCCGGAGGCTCGTTGCCTAGCGACCCCCCGTATTGATCTCGCTCCGTATCTCGTCACTCCACCATTCCCCGTCGCCCTTTTTCGCCAACTCTCTCCCGCGCGCTGCTCGCTTCCGTCAACCTCCTCCGATTACGTTTCTTGCGCGATTATTGCGCGAAACGTATTTCTCATTTGTATAATTTTGCGCTCCGCGCGATGCTTTCTTGACATCGCGCTTGTTTCGAGAACGGAAACGAAGGTTCCTATCCTTTTCTCCTTCTTCTCTCCGGAGTGTGGCAAATGATTATTTCTCCATGCTCATCTTTCTTTCCATTCCTTCGGCGTTCGAGTCTCTCTCTTTCTCTCTCCTGTTTTCTTATTATATTTGAGGCTTCCGTATCTCTCTTGCCGTGCACTTTTCTTGCTCTCATTGCTTTCCATCTTGCACGTCGTGCACTCGAGTTCATGCTGTTTTAATTTAATTTGTTTATAAGCTCTGTGAGATTCTCTTTTTAAAAGTTATTCGAATGAAAATAATTTTGTTCTTGAAATTACTGCGCGTTCTTTTATTTTTATTCGCTCGCGTCGTCTCATCATTTCTATTTATCCTCGCCATCTTAGTTTATTTCTCTCTTTTTTTCTGTTTATCTCATTTACGTTCTCTCTATATTTTTTTTTTAGTTGTTTTTTCTTTGTGTACTTCGCTCTTCGCGACGACATACCGTTACGTTCGAATTAAACGTCTCGACTTGTGAAAGAAATATGTGATTATACCCATTGCAATTTCATAAAGTGCACCTCGCCTCGTCTTCTCCCCCCCCGCTGTCACTTCTTATCTAAAATTTCTCTCACTTCTCGCGCGAGATGTTGTGTGTAGATTTGTGTCTACAGTCTAATTAAGTCAATTATAGATAATTGCGAGATATTATTTTTAATTATTAATTTAGAAGATATTACGCTTCTTGTTGTGTTTACAACACTAAAAGCATCACTTGCCCTAATATTTTAAATTTTACAACAAATAATTCTTCGAATTGTTAATTACTAGGAATCGTGTTTGTTACTTTGAAAAAATGTCGTCCCGCGATAAAAAAAAAAAAACAAACAAAATCAACACGAGCAAAGAGTCAATAATCGCGTTAAACACCCAATCATCGCGATTGCGATCTACCGAAGTCACACCACCTAAGAACATATCGCTTGAATGGAAGTCAGGCCTTCCGATACAGGCCAGGCACAGAAGGAAGGGGTCGCGAAGGGTGAAAACTTACGCCGCCCTCCTACCGTTTCGCGTGCACAAATCCTCCTCACACATCTTCCCTCGTCTTCCTATTGGCAAAGTGACCTTCATCTGAATTTCTTTATTGCATTCAGAGGAGGATCGAACAGGGGGCGGGAAAAGTCGTTGCGACGGGACACGGTCGCCGGAAGAATCTCAAGCTGAAAATGGCGGACCTCTTACTTTTGGCCGTCAACGGTCGCAAAGAATAACAAGGATCTCGCGGAACAGCGCTCCTTTTCGAGCAATAATGGTGATCCTTTAAAGTAGATTGCCACCTTTTGAGGCAACAAGTGATGTGCGCAAAGTAAAGCATTTCTCCGAGTGTGATAAGTTATTATTGTCGAGAAAAGGCACGTGAATACAAACTACCGTTACGTTTTACAGCGATTGTTTTTTTTTTATTTATTTGAAATGTTTGTTGGATTTTTCTCATTTCTGATAATTCCTGATAATTTGTACATTGTTTAACTCTACTAAAATATCGGTTGTTAGTAAACGCTACAGTTCCAAGAGCACTATGTTTTTAAACATAGTTCCACAATGATTTACATTTACCGCCTGATATTCGCCGGAGCGTTGTCGAATTCAGATTGCCGTTAATTATATAAGGTTTGCAACAGGTGGCAATATATAATTGTTATTCTCTTCTGAAAGCCCTGGATGTGTGCGATGTTTACTGACAGAACCTCTGCGTCAAGTGCGCAATAATAATTCATACGTAAAATAACATTATCTAATAATACAATCCCCTGTCTTCTTTTTGGAAACAATCGCGCAGTTTTCTTCGAAAACGAACTGTATGATTTACAGGGGCGATATTCATAAATGAGGAAGATTAAATTTTCTCTACGGCACGCGATATGCCGCGTTTTTCTTACGCACTGTACGAGGGAATAACGCAAAAAAGAAGAGGAAGAATGAGCAATCAACATATTAGTTTTTCGCACAACAATCTTTCCGTCGTTTAAGTTAGTTTCTTGAGTTTTTGTCGAGAAAAATAATAGAATTGGAAGAAGAAATAAATAATCAAATCTATAACTTTTTATTAGGATAGATGAATATGCCAACAAAACCTTTATGCTTATATCTTAATTAAATTACACTCGTCGCGCGTGCAACTATTTTTATATTTTATGACGACTTTTTTCGTCAGAAACAAAATAATAATAAATGTATTTTATTTGTTTCAAAAAATTAAAAAGCAATTCTAAATGATTTTTAGTTGATTTTTTAATGATGAATCGTAGTTTTTTTTGATAATAAATATAGTTTCGTGATAAATCATTCTACAAAGAAAGTAATATACTGAATTATATTATACATTTAGTAAAATAACAATAAGAAAAACTTTAAACTTTTCGTAAAATAAAAGTTTTGTTGTATAATATTTCCAGTTTTCCTTATGAAATCAAGAGAGAAAGAGAAAGTTTCTAAAAACAAGTTTTCTAAAATATAATTAACATTATCTATTATATTATTAAATATTTAAATACAACGCTAAAACGATTTATAGGTATAAATGATATCTAGGATTTGATGTTTTTTTAAGAAGTAAAGATACACAACAAATTTTGCATTTCGTGCTCAAAAAGTTTTATTTGTCTCTATCGTTCTACATTATATGGTCAATATTAATAGATTCTTCTCGCTTCAGTATCACAGAAAGTTTTGTAATAACATTATCACAACACACACAGACACACTATATACAATATATCTTTTTAAATGTCAACTTTTTGAACAAAGAAAATTTTTCTCAATTACTTTACAAAACTCAGATCTTTAAAAATATCAATTCTCAGAATTGTGGCGGACTATCGACTTCAAGAGAGAGTGTTAAGGATGCCATATAATTTGTTTAATATTAGAATTGTATATCATATACGTATCCTTTTGTTGCATAAAAGTAAATAGTAAAAATTGGATTCGGATTCATCAGATTCCAGAATTCTCTTGAAACAAACCGACATATGTACATATTATACGCACACAAAATATATATATTTTGACAGAAATCACGACAAATCAAGAAACGAGATGTCGGTGCGAGATATCGATCCTAAATAATGGCGGATGCGCAACAACGACGACACAATGATCATGGAAGTCGTCGATGGCGGCGGCGGTGGCGGCGGTAGCGATCTAGGAGGGATGCTGCGGAAAGGTTGCCAGGGGCAACGTGCGTCCACCCTTAAACCGCGCAGCATCCCCCACTGCTACTACGAGAGTCTCTCCCTTCGCCGCCCTTTCGTATCGGTCGATACAACTGCCGTTCTCTCTCATCCTCATCATCCGCGCCCCGGGAATTCCCCGATTTCCATTAGGGGCTTTTCGGCTTTAAACCCGATTTCGGCTACTCTTGTCCATCTATCCATCTGACGGAGAACGCTCCAATTTGTTCTTTGCTATACTACTTAGTTATTTTATCTTTTTGTTTTGACGGTTGACGGAGAAAATCATATAAGCGCCTAATGTTTGCGACAAAGTAAAACATTTACTTAAATTTAAAAAAAAATGATTTCAGTAACGCAATACACAGATAATGTGTGTAAACATTATTTTACAGACAGTATAAAAGTTACCGTATTAAATAAAAAAACTGTTGACAGTAAAGAGATATATATTTGTGCAATAACAATGTGCAATGCGTTGTTATTAAAGCTGAATCAATTATTATATATATATATATATATATATATAATTATATATATATATATACTTATATATGTTGAGTAAAAATATCATCATTAGAACGTCATATAAAGACATTACACAATAAAAGTTACATACATTATTTACGACAACACGTTTTACAAAAGATTTATATATAAAATCTTATAAAATACTTTTACTAAATAATAACATTTACGATAACGTTGAAGAGATGGCACATTGTTTAAATTACATTATTATAAGCACAATTAACAAAATAATTAATTAACTTTTTAACGTTAATTACCTAAATATAAGACATTAATTTTTTCAATATTAACAGATATCAAACTGAAAAAAACTTTTACAGACAATGTAGTTAATTGATTGCTTCGAGATAAAAAAAAATACTAAAGTTGCGATATTTTCGAAATTGTCGAAAAAGTCAAAGGTGATTTAAACTAGTCGTTGATTATCGCTACTGACCTTGCGCAATGGAGGCAACATCTAATCGGCGACTACCGGGAAGTCTTGGATGAATTTTACGTGGACGTTGTCGAGAGAGATGTCGAAGTACGTCGATAAAGATTGTTGAATTTGGTCCGCTCTTGGCATTCACCGCGTGCCTTATGAATTTTGAAAAGTTGGCACATGGAAGCCCGCAGTGAACGCAAGGAGCACAGACTCACACTTCTTTTTTCTCGCTCCGCGCGAGATCTTCTGTCCGGAGAGCCCTTCCGATAACGATTGGCACAGCAGCAAATCTCACTGAAACTTCTCCGTAAATAACTGTGATTGAAGAAAGCATACAATAACTTCAGCACTGTTAATGAACTATTTTGCTTTTTCATAAAAATAAAAAAAAATAAAAACAATTAACACACAAAGTTAATCAAACAATTAACGCTGTCTCTCTAATCTTCAATTACCCGCGCAGTCGAGACAGATTAGTATTTTTCAACACTTTGTTAAAATCAAGACATCTTGATGGATCGCGCACAGACTCGAAGCGAACATGATGAACGCCGAAACTACACTATAGGACGTTCACCCCGCGCGTGCCTCAGGGAGAAGGGTGCGGCGGGGGTTACCCCGTAAAAGGGATTCGTGGAGGGGAGATGATTCGTCACAGTGTAACGTAACTTATTGCTTATATCGCGGGGGGTGCATGATCGAGAAGAACGAAAAGAGACGGACAGAAGCAGCTGACGTTGGGAAATTCTATTGTAATTATTCGTGTGATCGAGAAACCCGCCTCCCTTTTGATCTTCGTCCACTTTTTACACCGATGTGTGACGCGAACATATGGGATGCTGCGGTTATTATTGCGGCGATGATCTTGATTGATAGCACAAGATCGAAATAAAAAAACATTCTTGAAAAACTTCTTGTTTCCGGTCATTGAACCTGTCTCGATGCGTGACACTTTTCCAGTTGCATTCTTGTTTTTTATTTGAGTTTCGCGCGAGTTTATCTTTAACATAGTTTATTTACTCTTTTTTATATTTAAATTTATTTTCTATTAAGATTTAATGAAAAAGTTTTAAAAAAAATAAAAAAATTTTAAAAAATGAAAATAAAGGCACAAAAATTAAATCATTGTTCATATGATTTTGTGTACAATAATGAATAATAAATATTTGCATAAACATTAAGAAAATTAAAACAAAAATAATGCTAGAAAAGCGAGTGTATATGTTGCGAAATTCTTTTGTATATCATTTTTAGAATCCTTTCACTCATCAGAATTGTGTGACATCTCATAAATTTTTGACGAGAACGAAACTTGACGGACGTGAGAAGTTGTTGCGCTACTTTCTTCAGGGGAAGGGGAGGAGGGGAAGGAATTCGTTTATTCTATACGGCACGTGTCCGCGAAGGGTGAGACTGGGGCAACCGGCGGGTTACAGTTGCCCTAACCCCTGAAGGCTAATTCATCGCGAAAGAATCGCAGAGAAGAAAATTCCGTCGAAGAGCTGGGACCTGGACCTATTATGTACTCTGGGTCAGGGTTATCTTTTAGAGAAGCAAGAGATAGAGAAAAGGGAGAAGAGAGATTTAAACGCAGTCATCAAGAAATAATATCTAGGATGTCGGTCCAAAGTTTAATAAGAAAATATTTAAATATATATCTGTCATGTGACATCTGTGGTGCACAGGGCGACGTTCTATGAATCTAATAATAACAAAACTTTTGAGATGCGAAAAGGATGAAGGATAGGGTGCACGATGAATGGAAAATTTGGAAACGAATTTATTTCAAGACATTTGATAGTACGCAAAGAAAATAAACAAAGCGCTCAATTGTTATTATGAAAATATACACAAAAATAAAATACTAACATTACCTCAAATATATGATTAAAGTACAAACTATTGAAAGATGAAATAAAAGATAATTGAAAAATGAAATAAAAAATATTTAAATAATTTAACGTAAGACTATTTACAAAAAAGATGATTGTTACAGCAAGCGCGTTAATGTGGCAAGAGTAATTTAATGATTGACACACACACACACACACATACATACACACAACCAACAGAAATTGTCTCTGAAGTTTTCGAAGAGTCAGAAGGGATGGAAAAAAGGGCAAGAGGGTGTGTAATCAGGCGTGCCGATATATAAAGCTAATTATAAATGCTACACAAAGTTGCGAGAGAACAAAAAAGCGACACCGATGGGAACTGGTCTCTTCCGACTTTCTCATAAACTTTTTCGCAGTTGCATAAAGATTATAAACATATACGTAAGAATAGCGATGTAAAAATATACAAAAACGCATATTTATATATTTCAGCAGATTGTGAAATAATTAAAAATTTTTAACGCCGGTAACACATGTTCAGTTGCTCGTTTTTTACACACGTGAACAAATACACATGTGTGAGTGTGTGTTTATTTTACATTTATGTAGACTAGAATTATTTTCGATTGCATATATGTGCGTGCGTGCGACAAATTTTATCCCGACTACGAAAAATCGATGGATTAACTCAACAAACAAACTCCGAAACTACGTTTGCGATTACTATCATTTTACACGCGACGAAATTCGTGTCACCCTCGATTTTACGATTATGATTATTATCATTTTACACGCGATAAAATATTGTGTGTCACGTTTGTTCCGGTCCGAAAAATATTTCCCGATCTTTTAAATGTCGTCTTATTTTTCGATATGTATTACCAAAAATCGTCGGAGCAAGCGACCCCACCGATCACTTCTCATTTCGATTTTTTTTTTTCCCGTAAAGATAATACCTGAATGGATCGCATCCTGCTTGCCGTTCGTCCTTGTGACGTAAGCAGCAAGCACGTGCACGTCGCGCAGCACCCCCTGGCTCTCAGGTGGGGTTGGATACGTCACGAATGTACTGATTCTCCCCCTGAAAGATAAGCACGCCCTCCTATCGATCCCCGTGAACCCTCATTCCATTCATGAGAGGCCTGGTACCGGGCCGACGAACCGCATGGTTCTACTTGGTATCTGGAACAAACGAACGTTCTTCACGTTCCCGCGATAAGAGAGAAAGAGAAAAAGAGAGGACAAGGGTTGAGCGCGGCGGAGAGTAGTTGGGTGACCGCGACAGCATTTATAATCCTAGGTCAGCGATGATATTAACGGCCGAGCATTTATTTTAAACGCATCCTCAGCGTTTTCACTCTTCAACATATTTCACTCCTGAACTTTCGGCTTTTTTGAAATTCGTGAATTTTCAATATTAAAGTTTATAAAAAAATCAAACTGTCAAATGTTACTTCCATTTAGAGTTTTTATGATTCAATGGACAATGTGTTGCGACAATTCTCTTGTAAACAAATGTACTTAATTACGTAATGAATTATATTGGCAGAAAGATATCAAACAAAAAGAAGTAATTAAATTTTGGCTCGTTTATTTATTTCAATTAGTAATATTCGTTGAGCTGTTTGTATGTAAATAAAATAATTTGACGGTAGAAATAAAATTGTAACGCGCTGCATTGAGCTCTTCCGCGCTAAACGTGCGACACGTGTTTGCGACGTGTATAAAACGCTATAAATAGAAATCCGCTTGCAAAAGCGCCGATCGAGCGCGTCAGCTGATCACATATTGACAATTCGATAAGTTGTCGAGCAGCATCGTTCAACCGTCAAAACTCCGCAATTAGTCGCGCCTTCGCGAGGACGACGGAATCCTGCCTACCGCGCGGAATCGATTAAACGTTTATCGATAGCGAAGTCAACAACGAGAATAAAAAGAGTGTTGTAAACTCATCGCAAAAAAAACTAAAGTTTACTTTTTGCTTTCTCTCAATTAAAAGTTCGCAAAACTTTCAAGAGCAAACACGCGGTAAAAATAATTTTTTGACACATATAATAATAACTAAAATCATAATTTTTTAAATATAAAAACAAAAAGGTCAACATTTAAAATATTTCTGCAGCAACTAATGTACGTAACACTGAAATTAGTACAGATCGTCGATTACATAAATAATCTGAAATAATTCGAATAAAAACAACACGAGAAAAATTTAAAAAAATAAAAAAAAGAAACGAATACTCTACTTACATAATAATTAATAAAATAATTACATAAAAATTTGTGATTACGATTGAATTAAATTGGACGTGTATTGATCGGGCGCCGCGTGGATCGGAAGAGAGACGAACCTGTTCCCTTGAACCCTGAAGAAAACTAGAGGCGGAAGAGGAACTGTGCGCGAGGGATCGACGCGCGCAATCACGATCGAGGACCCGAGGATTTCCAGAGGCCGGCAGAGAGCACGCTGGAGTCAGTCAGTTTCGTGACAGAAAATTACGAAAATGGTAATTAAGCGCAAGGCAGCAACAGCGGCGACGTGTCGGCTACGGCTTATTCATACTTCGTAGCCATGGCGATCCTGCACTACTGATAAAACAACAGTACACACCATAATGTACTTACGCGGAATAGGGGGAATACTTTGCGTACCGGGTGTCGCAAAAATGACGAATACAGATCATCAAACACCCCCAGGATTCTGATTACGACCCTGTGGGAGAAGATCTTTGAGATGTGCGACTTGAAATATATATCAAATGTCAATTAATCGTTAACTTTGACAATATATAAAAGATGCTCTCTGCTTTAGAATGCGACGTGACGTGAGTTTGATTAAATTTTTATTTTTAATTGATTTAATTTGTTGGCCCACGCAAAGAAAAACATTTAGAACGAGTTGAGAGATTTCTTTTGTGTCCATCCCTTCCGGAATATTTGGGGGACGGTTTCAGTCAGACGAAGGGTGCGATAGTAAGGCCGCTGCCCTTCTCGGATGAATAATTTCACAGATTGTAATAGTTTTACTTTTCTGACAACATATGGCGATCTGATAAGCACAATGCGCTTTTATCAAAATTCACAAACCATATGTCGGCTTCTCTAAGTGATAATGGGTAATTAAACATTGACGCGAATCGAAGGAATGCCTTGCTTCAAGATACCAACAACATACTCGAAAAAACATAGAGGATTTGTTTTTTGGCAAAGCAGAAAACTACAGAATTTATGTCAAGCAACCAGTTAGTGTTATTTCGAAGAAAATGACGTTAACGTGCGTGCACTTTTTTGTGATAAGAAACGATAACGGGCCAGTCACCCGGTAGGTATTACGATCGAAAGTCTAGTCGGAACGAGCGGAAGATTGTTCGATTGATAGAAATCTCGAGTTACGAAATTATACGAATACATGTTATTAATCCGCCGGCAAAATTTCCAAAGAAGAACGTACGCGATGTACATAAAAAAAAAACAATAAAATAACAAAATTAAAAATTTATTTAATTACAAAAGCAAAGAGTAAATTATCAATTTTTATTTCACCCGTCACATAAATAACATAAGATCAATACAAATTTGTATTTCAAAATTTGAATTTTATCTCAGAAAAACAATTGACACCAAAATTGCAAAATATTTCTCAATTTTCCAAAACGCGTAATACATAAATAATATAGAAACAAATATAATATATCAAAGATAAAATTTCAAGTGTGTACGAGGAAATTTGTTTTCCGACTAATCACTGATTACAAAACACCAACCAGTTAAATATCACTGTTGAGAAAAATTGAACCTTGAAAAAAATTTAAAAATGTCTTATTACATTGTTACAACTAATATATAATAAAAATTTATATACACATAATAATGCATCGCGTTAATAAAATAAATAAACAAGTAAATAAAATTATGCTTTATAATAAAATAAATAAACAAGCAAATAATTTTACAATAATTGCTCAAAAAGTTAAGTTTTAACATAATAAAATTAAATCTTAATAAAACATTGCCAAAAATATCGCTGCGATCGGTTAAGGTGTTCGACTAAACGGGAGTTATGCTAATTAAAAACGAAACCGGAAGCACGATTATATAAACGTGGACGAGGAAGTTCGACTCGACGAAAACACCAGATTGAGGATGAATGTGCAACTGGCATTACCTGGCTAGCTTTATCGTTTTCCTTGTCTCTTTCTCTTTCTCTCTCTCTTTCTCTTTCTCTCTCTCTCTCTCTCTCTCCCTCTCTCTCCCTCTCTTTCTCTTTCTCCCTTTCTTTCTTTCTTATATTTTGTTGTAGTTGCTCCTTTATGCAGACGACGGCACGATCGAGCGGATCCATCCACCAGGATCTATTTCGCGAGATAACAGGATGCAGCGGGAATCACACCGGCGGAGGTCGACGACGTCCATCCACCATTCACCGACGGCGGCGGCGGCGGCGGCGGCGGTGGCGACGGCGACGACGAGAGACGAGAAGAGAAGAAGAAGAAGAAGAAGAGGAGGAAGAGGGGTCGGTCGGTCGGTCGGTCGGTCGTTCGAACGGACGGCTCGCCGTTTTCGCCGTTTTCGCCGAAGAACTACGGCGGGCAGGACGGTGTTGTTGGTTTGATGGTCGCGGGACCACTGCGCCCTCTCCGTCTTCGCCCGTCTAGCCCTGCCCCTTGGTACCAACCCCCGGCACCCCCGCGAGCCACCCCGGGGATCCCCGGACTCTCCTCCGGTCGCCCGTTCCCCGCCGATGTTCACCCGTCAACTCCCCACCTAGTCGCGGTGATTTCCACCCCTGCGCGCTCCCGACACGTATGCACCCCCGATTCACCGGCGCGACGAAGGGCGCCCGGCAGGGAGCGCGACGCGACTGCTACCCCCGAAACGCGCGGCTGGCGCTCCTCTCGACGCGCCTGCCACTCCTGGCGCGCATTTACCACCCTCCAACGGAATGAACAGAATCGGTGGCCGATCGCGACGGTTAAGAGAAGGAACGGCTGAGGATGGAAACAAGTGGTGGGGCAAGAGTGAGAATGTGGCTCACCAAGGCGCAAGCGTCACCCAGAAAATCAAGGCACCGATGTCGTCGTTGCCGCTTGCCATCACCGAAGGCGCTCCGGCCGAGAGCACCGGCCGCTCGTCTGGTTTCAGGAGCGAGATAGGGTAAAGGGATCGAGAGGGGCGACGAGAGGAAGAAACATACGACATAGGGTCAGGTTGCCCTGTCTCTCCGTTCAAGGGCGTACGACCTCACCTCCTCCCACAAGCAACCTTCAATAGAAGAGAGAGAGAGAGATCTCTTTCCTTCCTTCTTAATTCTTCGTGCAACCTCTTTCTCTCCCCTTCTCTTCAAACCTCCTGATGCTACTCCTGCGTTCTCTCTCTCTCACGCATCCCCTGTCGTAGATGGAGGTAAACGTGCGCGCCTCTCTCTGCGCCTTATCTTTTTCACGGGATCTCTTCCTTTCTGTTTATCTTCTCCTTCTCTCTTCGCGCTCTTCTCGCTGTAACCCGAAGAACGAGATCCCGCGCGGTTTTTCTTCCTTTCGCTCATTTTTCAAATCCTGCGCGCGTGTGAGCGCTTGCTGTCTACGGTCACGAGGTCTCTTTCCGAATGATCACGCGACACTTACAGAGAGGGGATGACGAAAAGGAGAATTTCGAACGACGAAATTTCCGATGAATGAGTGATTAAAACGACGGCGATTTGGTAAATTGGATTGCGTCTTGTGTGTGTTCTTTCACACACCCATCAGCTTCGCACAGAAGAGAAGACTTACATCACATTATATAAGATCGTAATACTTTAAAATAGAAATACGCGTCTGTTATATTTATTATTTGATATTTTTAAATCCATTGTAAATATCTTGTAATTTTTATATTTGTTTTTACGTTGGAAGTTCTGTACATCAGTTATAATTAGTTTAAAAAAATTGAAAAATATAAATTGCATGAAAAATAGTGAAATTATATTATATTGTTTTTCAGATCGATTTTTAACACTATTAAAATTTCAATATCACTCTTAGCGCACGAAATTATTTTTTCCCTTTTAACGAGGCATGTCCGAACATAATATTGTTGATTAAGGAAGTACTTCGATCTCGGCTTTCTCTGATAATCATTTCTCCACTTACCTCTTCCAATTTCCTCGGGGCCCTTTGAGTTTGAAAGTTCTTTTCCTGTCGGGGACGAAGTGGAAAGTTCTCTTGCCGGCTAACTTCATCCGGTGAGGTTGTAAGCCCTGCTTCACGTTACAGCAGAAAATAGTTGCGATTTTTCCCGTGGATTATTTCCCGTAAATTCCTTTACAAATACCTCGGCTGGCTTTTTCGCGTTGTTGCACGATGAAAAAAACGTTCAGTCGACGAACGGATAATATTTGCGCAAATATATAAAAATGTGAGATATCGAAACTGGTGTGTGAAAATATATTTTTACAAAAATATCGTGAAATTTGTTCTATCTCAAATACAGATAAAATGTACAAATGTGTACAATGTTCTACAAAATTATAAAAAAATAAACACTGTGTAAAAAACATTTTTTTAAATTGGTATATAAGTTATAATATTATATTTAAATTTAATTCAGACATAATATGGTATAAATTTGGTATATAAAGTTAATGTCATATTCAAAAAAATTGCACAAGTCGTAGATTAAGAAATTTTTAAATTTTTGTGTCAAAAAATATTTAAAAACTACAATGTTTGCTTTAAAATAAAATAATAACGCACGCGATATATAAATGCAATTCAATCACCTAATCGCGCCTCGATCTAATAAACGTGTCGTCCTGCGACGCACTTTAACCTGTCGATATGAAATGAGCCGCGATCAGCGGGATTATCTCGATCTACGATGTGAGATAGTCCCGGGACGACTCGAGAAAATCAAATCCCGGCGATAGAAACGACCTCGGGGACGGGGCAAAAGTCCTCGAACGGCGAAGACGAGGTCGGCTTCTAATAGCCACCTGCTGTTAGACGACCGGAATTTCTGAGGTTCATGCGGAGAACCAACGGGGATTTGCGAATATTCTGAGGAATAGAGAGCAAGAGAGAGAGAGAGAGAGGCAACAATGCTCGGTCAACAAAAGTGAAAATGTGCTTGTTATAGTGCTAAAAATAAAATAAATAATTTATTCTCGTCGAGTGCAATAAACAAGAATTACATGGAAATAGGAAGTTGCAAGAAAATATATTACAGAATATATACGACTGACGTGTGTAAAAAATGCAATCAGTAAAATTCATACAAATTGCGAGAGTGATTTAGAAAATTAAATATGTAAATAAATATGTAGTTTCTACTAAAGTAGAAAAAAATATACGTACGCTACGAATTCGCGCGCGCGTATGCAATTGTTCAATATTTAAAACCAAAAAATCACGTTGTTCTACAGGTATAGTTCTACGAGTATTTGATATCGAAGTGAAGCCGCTGCGTTTCCCAATTTGTGACTGAAAAATAAGCGCGTCGTTCCTGTGTGTGTAATAACCGGCCTATGCGAAAAGCGAATTGAATCGAAACTGTTATCGAAGGCACAAAAGCGACCGAGGGTTGCCACGACAAAGGGAGATTTCCGTGACGGTTGGCGAACTTCCAGCGTCGACTCGCGCGCGCCGCTGAATCAAAAGGATTATTTTTATGTCTGAATTAAATTGCCCGAGGCAGTCGTTATCGAGCTCTCTTCTCTCTGTCGGCCGAGGCGGACGTGTGACGATTGTCTCGGGAGGGATGGAATTGGTCCAAGATTTTGTTTCAAGTTAATCCTCGAGAGTGTGTCTGTCTTCGTCGGCTTGCCTTCTGCGGTTGAGATCAACTGGATTCTTACACTCGATCTATTGTAGGATTATTTATTTTCGTCTAATCGATTCCCGACGAAATCTCGACTGTCAAATCGGGATTTGAAGTATATTGACGGCTTAATAGACTCCGTTCTTCTCGCGACGAAACTCACTGTGACCTAGTTTTTTTAAATAACGATAACGAAACTGTTGATATAGTTCGCGATATTTAGATACTTTCATTTTGTTGTTTAATGTTTTCCTGTTTTCAAAACGGGAACTTCTAAAAAAATATTCTTTCTCGTAAAGCGACTGTGATTCCTCATGCGCAATTCTGTTTAAAAATAATTTAATTTGTAAGCACTGTAAACAGAAAATACACAGCAAAGAGAGAATGAGAGAAATCGCAAATGAAAATTGATAACAATGATGATTGGCTCCGGCGCTCCGGTTATATTTTTTGAAACAAATAAATTAAAATTAATATAAAATCTATATATTCGCACAACAGTACGTTTTTATCTGTTGCAATCACCATAGAAAAAAAATAACAAAGTTTTCACATACATAGTTTTTTTTCCAACTGCGAAGTTTTATCTTTCGTTAGTTGTGTTTGTCGATCATAAACGATGATAAAAAAAAAATGTGTGCGAGCAAGACCCGTTAATTTTTCTATCAACCGTTATCGCTCTTCTCACCTCAACAAATGTTTCGGCCGAGTTTCAGGCCCGCAACACGTGCGCGCGTAGCCGCAATCTTTCGAGCGTACGCGGGTCTTCCAAAGGGTGGCTGAATGAAGCCGAGAACTCATCTCTCTCTCTCTCTTTCTCTGTTGATAGTGGCGTGGCGTAGCGTGGCGTGGCACGGGTCGATAGAATTCGGGCCACGGCCTCCAGAGCTGTAGCTCCCTCTCACCTTCACCCGAGAAAAGAAGAAGAGAGCGAGCGGAGAACTCGGATACGAGGAGAACCGAAAAGGTGCGGAAAATGAGCGACGTTTGCCGACCGACAAAGCGGATACACCCTCTCGCGAGAGAGGTGCGCGGCGAGAGACGAGAAAAAAAAAATAGAATAAAAGAGAAGGGGATAGTTCCCAGGGGGATGAAATCCGACGACGCTCTCTCCTTCGGAGAGGTACTGTCGAACGGAAAGGAGACCGGAGGAGGAAAGGGGCGACGAGTGAGCGGAAAAGAGATCGCGCGACGAGAAAAAAGAGAGCATCGGTATTCCGCGGCGACCAACGAGAGGTGGAAGAAGAAAGAAAAAAGCAGAGTGGATATACAGAGTGAAGAGGAGAGAGTGTCGGCGGTAGTCAGAGAGGGTTGCGAAGGGGTGAAAGCCGAAGAAGCAAGAGAGAGAAAGAGCGGAAGAGAAAGAGAGAGAGAGAGAGAGAGAGTGGGAAGAGGTAGTGGGAGAGAGAAGAGCCGGGGGATGCTGGGGTCGCTAGGCAACTCCCGTGATGCGATAGAGGTGCACCCTCGGTACACCCTTATTGCCTTTCCAATTTCGGCGGTTCCCATGCATTGCGTTCACCTCTCCGCCTGTGTTTCTCCCCCTTTGTCCGCCCTCTCCGTCCCTTTCGGCCGGTGTCGACTGTCAAGGCTGCATTCGGGGCCCGACATTCGGTCGAAATCGATAAAAAAGTCCGTCGGGGCTACAATCTGGTTTTTTTTTCTCTTTTTGATTAACCTTCTCATGTTGGAGAGATAACAGTAGTGACCGCGCGCGCGCAACAGCTCACCTATCGTATACGCACGGCAGAGGAATCTCGCGAGATCACTCACTCATCAATTCTATCATTATTTTTTCGAGAAGTTTGATATCATTGCGAAAAATAATATCATATATAATCTAGAACGCAAATGTATGCAACAGCATATTATTGATATTCACACATGTGTTAAATTATTTATAAATGGCGTAAAAAAAAGAGAATTTTAATTAGGATCAACGTGAAATTTTAGTCTCTTTTAATTAAGATCACTCAACCAGTTTGCATCGAGTTCGATGTTCGATCATGCCGGACGTTCATCTCCGGCGCGAAGAGAGGAAGAGTCAACGTTGGCGTGCAACCCCCCGTGTTGTTCCAAGGGTGAAAATCCGAGACTGCACGGCGTCACACTGTCTAGCTCCATCGGTACGGCGACCTCCCCCCGCTAGATCGGTCCAAGGGGGAGATAAAATTTCGGGATCAGCTGGAAACTCGCCGGAGGCCAGCAACCCCTGCGCGCGTTCTGCGGACAGAACGGCGCGAGGGGTGAACGTGGCAGTTAGTAGAGTGGCTGGTGGTATCGTTGCCTCTATCGTTGCCGCTCTAAAGGGAAGAGAAACACTTGAGGAAATAGCGTTTCTGTCGCACTTTGCGGTACATAAACGCAAAGCCTCTTAAAGAGTACAGTTCCTCGCTTTTCCCGACCTACCCCGCCGCCAATCCCAATGACAAACGGGAAATGTTTCGCAACTATTATTATTTGTAAAATTATACATCTTCGAATACCGCATTATATGAAACAATTCAAATATTTTATACTATATATTTTAATGTTTCATAATATTCTGTTTCTCTACGTGAGAAGAGGTTTGCGAGGGAAATTTAATTTATATTTTTCAAAAAATACATCCTCTTCCGCTTGCAGCTTCCACTTATCATTCTCTGGTTTCTCTCGAAAATGTAGTTGCTTCTGATCCTTGAAAAGAAAAGGGAAGAAGAAGCGATCACCGACGACCAACGCGAGTCAGCTTGCTTTTCTCTCACAGGATCTTCCTTTTCATCGGTATAAGCGGATTTAATTAAATAACGAAAACTGTGAAAGGAATTGTAGGGAAACGAGGTGGAGAAAGAGGGCGGGAAATGAAGAGGAGAGAAAGCGACAGGATCAACGAGAAACAGAGAGAGCATCGGAAAATGGTTGCGGAAGGGGAATGAAGAAGAAAGAGAGAGAGACAGAGAGAGAGAGAGAGAGAGAGAGCAAGAAAGAGAAGAGACGCGAGAAAGAGAAAGAGAGATAAAACGGGAGACCAAAGAAGGGTCGCGGGATGCACGGGGAACATGGAACACTGGACCGAACCCTTCTTCCCTTTCCCGCTCTATCCTATCCATCCATCGATCGATAATGCGATCCGGCAACCGAAGGGTGCACCGGACGACGAGTCGCAGAAATAAGGGCCGCTACCCGTTTCTGATGTGGCGTACTAGTTTTGTCCTCATTTCCTTCCCTCATATCTTTCGACGCTTATCTAAGAAAACACAACACCGATATTGCAAAATTCAAGAAATCAATATCTTTGCATCGGCGATCCAAAGTTCAGATAACACGAAAAGAAAAGATGTCGATATTCTCTCGCGAATTTTTTATTTGACATTGCACACATTATATCGAAAAATTGAAAGTTTACATACTTATATATTTATTTTCCATCTACGATACATTTATGTATTTTTATGCATTATTTACATATATTTTATTATTTTCTAAAGTAGATATTTTCTAATGTAGATATTTTATCATTTTTACTCGTTGTATATTCGTCGGCGTGTGTCTAATTTTTTTTATCTTTTCGGCTAATGTTGTGTTTCAACGATGAAATCACATTCGCCGCCACCGATATACTTGCCACTGGAGATTTTATTCGACCCTTCAACATCTCGAGCAATATATCGATGCCATGAAAAAAAAAAAACGGACACCTTTAGATATCGACCGATTCCGCCCTTCTCGTTTCTTCCCCTCACCTGCTCTGGTTACCCCGTCGCTCTCAGAGAAGAGAAGATAGACTCGAAGGTGCCAGCGAAGCCAGCGTCCACACTGGCCGCGGCCGGCCGGCCGGCCGACCAACAAGGTTACTCACTTTCCCCGCGTGCGTTGCGCTTGTGTTTGCGTACGCGTGTGTATAACGTGTATATCGAGAGAGAATCTTGCCGCGTGAGACGCACGCGTGAGTGCACGCGCACTCTGCGTCGGCTCACGGTGGGAAGAGTAATGGATCACCGTGAGAGAGAGAGAGAGAGAGAGAGAGAGAGAGAGAGAGAGAAAAGAGAAGAAGATGGGAAAGAGGACGGCCAGAAGAGAAAGAGAGGGAGAAAATGCATTTATTTATATTTACGGGATCGCGGATGATGCTCTCCGAGAGAGAAAGAGAGAGAGAGCGTACGTCGCTCCGGGATGCACAAAGCGGCCGGGAGATTAATTTGCAGCGGGGGATAAAAATGGCCGGCGCGCAGTGTAAACATACAGAGAACGCGACTCTTCGAATGTGCGAATGTATAAAAATACATTCGCGAGAAGAAATTAAGTGCGAGCGAGAAAAGAAGCGCGCGACATTGTGGATTAATGACGAGAGAGATGGATTAGCGTCGGGAATTCTATATACGTGGTTCGCGAAGCACAAACTACACAAATTGAAACAAAATATTGTCGTCAAAATCACAGCTACAAAGGTTGCAACGCAAGTTGGGTTTTTTTTGGAAAATAATTTTTTTTTGAAAGTTTAATCGACAACATCAATCTTGCGGATACACAATTACACAAATAAAAAAATCTCTTAGTAAAACGTAATGTAAAGATAGAAAACTCCCACCTCCCCTTCCGTCTATGTTATATTAAACAAAATATAAGTTATAAAGAAAAACGCCGCAAGAAAACAGGGAGAGAACGCTCTTTGCGGAAAAGAAACCTTCCTATATAATCCCGGATGGGATTTCCCGGAATAAAAAGGCGCGCGATAGAAATGAAATACGCAAGAAACCATAATTAGTTAAAAGTAATGAACTAAAGGGAGAGTAGGAGAAAGAAGAAGGGAGGGAGTTTTCTCCTAGTAAAAAAGGATGTTAGACACCAGTAGCAAGAAGGTAGCGAGTAAGAGAGAGAAAAAGAAAGACAAGGAGACAGAGATGATGTCGACGTTGGTGGTAACGGTGATGGTTGCGGGCTGTACCGGTAGTGGTACGTAGCGATAACTGTAGAGGGGTAGCGGATCGATGGAGCAGTGACGTCACGGGGCGCGGGATGCTGCGTCGCCATGGTGACCGCCAACGGACCCAGCCGCCCGTACGTCCGAGAGCAACCACACACATAGCAAACGCGCGCGCGCGCGCGCACACACACACACATACGGCAGACTTGAAATTTTATTAAATTTCATTTGCGACGTGTTCCCTTCTCTTTCTGTCTCTCTTTGTCGGTCTCTCTGGTCTTTTCCGTTTTATACGATCTCGTGGACGCTGCTCACAGTGCTCGCTCCGCTTCTCGCGCCAGGGAAAACCCCTGACGTAGGATTCGGCGTACAAGAAAGGACGTGGATAGAGATGAGAGTGGAAAGTTCCGCGACATCGAAGAAACGTTTATAACATTGAGCGTGCGCGCGAGCGTGTGTGTGAAAACGCGCGAGATAAAAAGAGAAGGAACGAAAAACGGAGAAGATGCGCGATAAGAACTCGGGCGGGAAAATGTACGAGGAAGAAAACTCGTGCTGATGAGATGCATAAGAAAATTTGCGCGAAGAAGATTTATGTCGAGAAAACGTACATCCCTCCGCGCGCTCTCGTCGTACGCGCGCGAAGAGAAACTCGCGAGGGAAATTACACCGTGTGCGCGAAATCGCGCGACTGGAAAACTCGCTCTAGAATTTTACAACAACCGAACGTTTTCTCGACAGCTCTCCTCCATCTAGAAAAAAAACAACATTAACAGAAGAAAACAGACGTGCGAAACTCGCACCCAAGAAAATCGAAAAGTACGATTTTTAGAAATATTGTCGTACAATATTCCTAAAAACTATTTTCGCAAATTCGCGAATTAATTCGAGGTAAAATATCTCGACGTTGAAATAAACTCTAAAGGTTGTTAGCTTCTGTCTCTCTCTCTCTCTCTCTCTCTCTCTCTCTCTCTCTCTCTCGGCCAGTCGTTGCTCTCCAGGGCGTTTTATGGCTCCGCGTTTGCTTTCTCGCACAAGAATCGAATCGCACATCGCTCGCGATGATCACGAATGTTTTTCTAATTTCCATATTCATCCATTGCTCACCGGGGCGGTTTTCCGTTTAATTTTCCGCGCGTAAAACTTTCAGCGGTAATTATCTATATCGATGGGATGTGATTTAACGATAATCAAGTTTTTTTTTCTTTTAGATTTGTTATATTTCTAAGTATTTATTTATGTTTCGCAAACAGAATTAAAAGCAAAAAGATTTATGTTTACGTTGAGAACTTTTGAAGAAATTTTGTTCAATAAATAATATAGTCACAAGATGAGCATATAAAATCGTCTATGAATCTATAGATTTTACATCCCTTCGTCTAAAATTACACGTCAAATTAGATCCGAGAATGTTAAAATTTGCCACGATCAATGACGTTTATTTTCTTCGTTATGTAACATGTACTCTGTCTAATAATATCTCTACAGGATCTATTTAGCAAAAATGCTTTTGCTGATACGATAATATCTTGTGTCTTAAAATTTTTGACAGAAAGACGTTCTCATCATTCTTCTACGTTTTTCCGAGAAATAAGGCAGCAGCGTCCGGAAAGATTTCGTCGCGCGGAGTCCGACGGAACGACAAAGTACTTCACGATTAGCGTTTCTCGGGATTCCCAATTTCGCGTTCTTATTTTCGTCGACTAGAAAACGAGGCAAGGACGCGAGGCAAGAAAGTTAAACTTGTTTCGTACCTTCCTCTCCGTTAATCTTCCAGCAACTAGCTTTTTTTTTCTCTTTCTTCCGTGTTCTTTTCTCTCTCTCCCTATGCGTCGTTAAATTTACGAGAAAAATGACGAAGCGGGTGTCTTCCCGGCGAAGGTCCTTCGAAGTTCTCGCGGGATGACGTTCTAAGAGTATTTTTCATCCCCGAATTAAGTTCCTTTTTTCCCGGGAAAGTGGCTCATTAAAGACGTTAATGTTAACAAAAATTATTTTTACTCGAAAAATTCAATTCGTGAAACAAACAATTTGCGTGTAACGTTAAAAAGATTTTTTTTCATCCAAAATTACTTTTTTCTCTTTGTGTAATTATTATAAATGTATATTTTTTTTTTACTAAAAAAATCTTTCTATAAAAGTATAACTTTTGAGCTTCACGTGTGCGCGATAACGAAAACAACAAAAGGGGCTTTGTCTCTGCCAGATGATCGCGTAATTATCACGTAACTGTGTTTCACAAAGACAGAGATAATTCTGATCCGCATGTTCCTGTGGGAAAGTGAGCCTGTAAATCGATTGGCAAAGAGAGACAGACAGAGAGAAAGAGAGAGAAAGAGAGAGAGAAAGAGAGAGAGAGAGAGAGAGAGCGATGGCCACGATATCATCAATTAAACTTGGACGTTGGAAATGATTTTGCCTCGTCTTCCTTCGTCTTCCTTTGTAGAGACAACTCTTCTTCTTTGTCTCATCCGGTTTCGCCATATTCCAGCTATAACACTATTTTAATTCGACGTTACTCGACTATTTCCGGCGAGAATAATATCGCTGACTCGACATGGCGCGACGATCTTTTCATTTTTCACGAAATCCTGCAATATATTGCGGTGAAACGAGAAAAGAACGAGAAACGAGTACCGGACGCTTCTTTTTCGCTTCTCGCGCGCGACGGAAAAATCATGTTGTTGAAGCGCAAGCGGTGTTATTGTCTGATTTATGTTTACGGCGTTGTGTACCCTGTGTCCTCGATAAGAAGAATCGCATTTTTGAAAAAAGTCTCGGACAAAATTAATTTGTTTATGTGGAAAACGTGCGAAGACTTATTTATCTAACTCCGAGTTATTTCAATTTTTAATTATTTATTTCGTCGCTTCGTTTTATTTCGCATGAGAAACATTTATAACAAAACAAAATGAAAAACAAAATATGCCAACGTTTCACATTTTGTTACAACGCATTTTCAACGATCAATTTCGTGTTAAAACAATTATTATCAGGAGATAACCTTCGATTTTGGAAACATGTTTATTTCACTTTGCCCGATGATTTTTGCATCGCATGCATCGATGCATTGCGTCGCTCACGGCAACACCCAATGTCGGCGTTACGCGAAGGGATGGAAGAGTGAGACGCGGAAGGCAGGCAAGGGGGATGTTCTCTCCGGAACAGATACGATTGGGAAAACTGTCGATAGCGAGCACACACAGACACGGGCGGGCAGGCAGCAGACCACGCTCGCTCGCTCGCGGGATGATCCGTGAACCAAATTCGTGCCGGGCCGGAGACGACGACGATGACGACGCCCCTGTACATCAACAGCGCGTAACGAGCCGCCCTTCATCTCCGCAGCCACCCCCATCTCGCACGCGCGATGCGCCCGTTCTCATTCGGTCCCCTAGCCCTCCTCTCGTCACCCTCCCCCCCGGTGCAATAAGTGGGCTCGCGGTTGGCTTTAACATGCAAAACGGGCCGCATACCAAAATGCAATTAAAATGCAAAGCAACGAGAAAGAGAGAAAGAGAGTAACGTGTGAAAGAGAAATTTTATTTAGTTCAACTTTCTCTCTTTCTCTCTTCCTCCTTTTCTCTCTCTCTCTCTCTTTCTTTCTAAATAAAACTCGTGATTGTTTGATTAAAATTAATTGCGTCCTAAATCCTTCAGCAACGTTGCTCGTGAGAGCATCGCTGCGTTAATCGAATCGGCGAATTAATTATTTAACTATCTCTTTTCCCGATAAGCGGCCGTTTATCGGCGGGGATAATTTTAACGATGCGACAGAGTTGAAAACACTTTGAACTCGGTTGCAATTTTGAAAATTAATTCACATAAAAGCTAACTACTTATCAGTGACGCTTAACAATTATCAAGCTCTCTTGGTTTGCTGATAAAAAGCATCGGTAATATAAAAATGCTCAGATCACCGATTGAAAAAAAAGATCTTTTACTTTTGCACTAGTTTTCTGAATTTTGATCGGCCAACTGGTCTCGGCGACCTGAGCGCGAGGGCTGCGAGCGGGAGGTCCCGAGTTTGAATCCACACCGTCGGATTTTTCCGGGCCGGTTTCTTTCGAGTAGAATTTTATCGATTGCAAAAATCGAACTGAATCGGGGTCTCCAATCAGCTTGAATTGCGTTGCGGGAGATGTGGAAGAGAAGTGGTAAGAAAATATTGTAACCCTGAGAGGAATCAAAAAATTTCTTCCTCCGAATTTCGGATTGGCCACCAATTTTACTACGTACTTTTCAGCAAACATCTACTATCTTTGCTACCGTTAATATATAAGTTTTAGTAGATTTAAAATTTGAGAAGTTTGCAATCAAAAAAACAAATAAACTCTACTACGTAATATCATTTTGACGTGTCTGCGTTATATATATATATATATATATATATATATTCAGAGCGTGTTCAATACATTTTATGTGATTGTGCTATCGTAATGATGAATAACTCAACTTTGAAGAGACTCGATTCTTGTTTATAGTTGAATCGTTGAGTGCGTCGTATCAAACTTTAACAAGCATAGTTTGTACATCAACAAATGCGGAAAGTACTTCAGATTCCGATATTGCAAAATAAAACGAGATTTCCGAGACAAATTCAAATCAAAAAGAGAGAGAAAGAAAGAGAGAGAGAGAGAAGTGAAAAGAGTAACAAAGATAGATAATAACGGAAAGAAACATTCAAAGATAAACGGAGAAGAGAGAGAAAGAGAGACAATCTTGAGATGAAGCGCGTAGGGAAGAAAGAGGGTGCGAAGGGGGGTTTGGTTTGTGACGGTCGACGATAACGCGCACGTGGAGAGGTACATAAGGAGAAGGAGGAACCGGTAACCGGGAGGGAGACACGGCGTTGGTGAGCAAGGGACGATAGGAAGGGAAGGGAAAAGGGGTGCGTGTGGTCCGGGAGTTCACCGGGGGATGCTGTATTGATCGCGAGAGAGTGCGCGAGCTAAAGTAAGCCGAGGCTGGCTGCTGGCACGGAGGGTTGCCTTGGCAACCCTCGTCATCTCTCATCCCTCAGGACTCTCTCCGGCCGCCCGTCGGCCCGAAAACCACCCCCGTACGCGCCAACCACCATCTCCGGCTTCCTCTCTCGCTCAACCGTCCTATCGGACATCTCTCCTTCTCCCTCTTATTTATTCTATCACCGGGGCTCACGATCGAATATACGTACCAAACGATACCGCCCGATAGATACGATGTGTGCATATACGCGTATGTGCGTGGCGCAAGGTTCTTTTTCCGGGTGTTTTCTTCCTCAACGCACACACATACATGCTCGTCGGCGCTTTTTCTCTTATATAAATAATCGGGCCATGCACACAGCTCTTGTTTCTTGACAAGTTATTATCAAAGATGATAACAGCAGTTTTATACATACATACATATGTACATACATATATATACATATATATGTTTACGATATTCATAGTACAATAGTCTTTTCATATAAGCAAAAAATTTATAGGCAGAAGTGCACAAGTATTAATATTCAAAGCAATGAAATATTAAAACGTAATTTATATTAACAAAACATTTCGCGTTTTACTGATATTATAAATTCTGTTTTATTTGATATTATTGTAATAAAAAAATCTCGGGATTTTATTAATTATGTCACAAAATAATTTTTATAATTGTAATTTAATCTAAAATAATAAGATAAAATTTAAAAAATCGAGATACACAATTTTACACACACAGATTAATGTTTCAAAAATTAATTCTGTCTTGCGTTTAATAATTTCTACTTATCTTGATGTAAATGTTGGCATTGTCACTCTTACTTTAGAATTTTTCCTAAAGCAGATGCACCTGCTGTTATTTTTGAGATCTCAGAATATTGCTCCGTACACGAAGAAAGCGATAAATCTTCCAGCACTATGTGGATAGTGCTCGACCTAGAAACGATTTTACGCGTATCTCGCGAGCGAACAAAGCACATTGATGCGTAATAATTTAACCCGTTTAATTCCGTTGTTTGCGGAAATGAAAATTTGAATATTGAGGGACCTAATCCTCTGTATATATCTAACCTTATATTCCAAATTATTACAATATTTTATTTGTTATTAGTTCTGTTTTATCCCTATCAAATTCAGTTTATTGAAACTACGATTCCAGAAACTACGATTTTGGTTTATTTCCTGAAATGCATGTCGAGAGAAATGTGTTTCAAATTTACTTTCCAAATGTATAATTTATTTTGGACGATTTGAGAGAAATTTGGTTTTGCGCATAAAATATTCTGTTAATTATTTTCTAAATACTCACGCCGCATATTATATCCATAACGTGTAAAATATAAGATAGTGTAGTAAACGCGTAGTAAACAATACGTTTCGTCCCTTTGATTAATTTATGCGATATCGAATTTGCGGTACCGTTGTTCCTTCAGCGAGCGTTTTGCTTCTCTACGCTCCGTAATATTGCGTCGCGGTGAATTTACGATAAACACACAAACGCAATACACGATCAGCGCAAAAGTAAAGTCGTCGAATCCATTTTTTTCGCGTTCTGGCGTAAACATAACGTCGAGGGTGATTCACACGCGGTAGGGGATGATGCGCTTGTCGCCGAATTGTCTCGGCATCTCCACAACACCCACGGTGTTTTTCCGCGCGTTAACGCGTGTTCGTTAATCGCATTCATCAACGGATATACACGGCGAAATGCAAACCCGACACATGCCAGATCGAAAGAAAACATGAGATAAGTACGGAGATGTTTTTTTACAAATTAGTATTTACAAATTAGTATTTAGAACATGTGATATGTTACACAAATAAATGTATAATAGATAAACAACAAACATTAGTAAATATACTAATAAATAATATTATTAAAGATACTAGTAAAGAGTAATTAATAAAAAACCTAGTAATTAATATAAAGTATATCAATATATAAAATAATATATAAAACACATCAATTATATTACGTTAATGCACAGACATATATAAGATTTTGAATAAAAAAATGAAACGAATTTTACTGAAAACCTTATAAAAACCTATATAAATATATAAAATTGGATATGTGCAAACACTCCCAAGTTTTAAATGAAATAAAATTTTTTACCGTTAAAAGAAGTTTGCTTTGTTAAAATTTTTACCGTTAAAAAAATTTTGCACTTACTTCTCAGTAAAATACTCATGTCGTAAAATAAAATTCAATAACATACTAACAATAAATAATTAACATTCGAAGATGTTTTTCGGGTTTGAACCACGTTAGTCAGTTTCGTGAACATTTCACTTCATCAGGGTTTCAAGAGCAGCCAGAGATACTACAGATATGCAACACACCGCGAAACCATCAAATATCAGAACATACTTAATATAATTATTAAAAGTAAACAAATGTTATGTCAGCAGTATAAGTCTATACACACAAACAGACATATGAATATAATTTGAATACGAAAATATATCTTGCAACTAGCGACTTCTCTTGCTTCTCTTGAGCATGAATTTCCTTTTCCGATGGTAACAAAATGCGCTCGAGAAAGATCTTCGGTTGAAACCGCCAGGGTACGCCAGCCGATGGTCCAGTGCAACATCCCTTAGCTGCGCACCCTGGCATGCAACAGCCAAATTAATATTTGAGGGTTGTTCTTTCTCTTGTGCGCAAGACCTTGCAAACAACGAAAGTGACGAAGAGACGCGTGCGTGACTCTGACACTTCGTTTTCGCGATTAATTTTATTAGGAACAAATTTATTAATTATTAGAAAAGAAAATTAATTTTGAAAGAATCAAACGCATTCTGCAAAGACGGAGGTGCTGCATACAAAAACTCCCTTGAAGAATTCAAGAAATTTTTGTCACGTCGATTGTCGAATATAGACAGCTCTTCCGAATTAAAATGGCTATGATCCGCCGAATCGGTTTCAAGTGATTCTCGAGTCCAAATAACAAGGGCACTTCGACAACTCTCGCAAGGTCAAGATTCTTCTGAAAAATTACAATTTTTGTCGAAAAAACACGAACAACGGAAGAAGAAATGATTCGTCAATGCGCGTTGGTGCGCAAAAAACTTTGTTGATCGCCGGATTCTACACCCCGCGAAGAACACACGCGGGGGAAGGGAGAGGGTGGTAGAAAAAAAAATTGTCGGTAAGTATTCCACTTACTATTGATTGAGTTAAGCTGGTCGATGACGTTTTTCCTTAAGAATAGCGGTATTAAATACGAAAATCGAAAGTTATTTGAAAATTAAAACAAAAATTTTTTTAAATAAAAGATGTTTTACATAAATAAACTCACGTGAGTCACAGAATTTTATTAAAAATAAAAGAAAGTTTAAGAATAAAGATGTATAATCATCAAATATAAGGTGTCAGCAAATTCCGGATAAAACAAAACAGTTTATTATAAGAATTGTTTATTAGTCAAAACCTTAAACTTACAAAAAAAATGTCATTTAAGAGATTCTTCTTGAATCCTGTTATTCAATGTAACTCCCTTTTGCTTCGATCATTACCCCGATTTTCCGCATGAAGCGCGAGCACGCTTTTTTTTTAACTGGTCTCCAAATTCGCGAATGCTGCCTCCATAGCGGCCTGGAGGGATGCCACGTTGGGGTGCTTGGACTTGTTAATAATCCTTTCAATTACGCTCTACACGTAATAGTCCAGAGGATTTAAATCTAGACTAATTGGGAGGCCAGAATTCCTTGGACCAAAACATGTCTACATTATCGGAAAACCAGTTTTGTACTAAATGGCTCGTGTGAGCCGGTGTGCTGTCCTGCTGGAAGATGTACGGCCTCTCGGAAGCCACGGTTTCCATCCACGGCTTCATTCCTCAGAATCCGTAAGTAAACCTCCTTTGTGATTGTTTCTCCCTTTTTAAAGAAATGCGGCGGCATGACGTCACCTTCACTGGAGACGACGCTTAGGATGTGAACATTGGAAACTACGAGAACTTCGTCTTGGCTACTAAGGGAATATCTTCAGGCTCGTGAGCAAGCTAACGGTCTTTCCTCCGGTTCCTTGGCATCGACAATAATAAAAATCTTTTTATCAGAGAAAAATCTGAGGCGACCTGCAGCTTCGTTCGTCAATGACCACATAAACAAATTGCAGCGATTCTTTTGGTCTTGGCAGCCTCAGACAGCATCCGTCGTACTTTGATCTCATAGGAGGTGTATCTCAGGCAGTGATGCCAGACTCCGGCTTTTTGGTAGAATGGAGAAGATACGCACACAGCTTGTGCGGCACACGTACACGATATGAAGCTGTATCCCCTTCATGCTACCATGCTACCAAAAGGCCGGAGTCTGGCATCATTGATATCAGGTCCTCTTCAGCGATCCGACGCATGGTGGCCTCACTTATCCCCAAGATGGCCAATTTCCTAAGCGACATTTCTGGGTCTTCTGAAATGAGCTCTTAAGCGTTTTGAACAACTGTCGGAATCCTTGCCGTTTTCTCCTTTAAATAAATTTTTCTTTTCACTTCTCTGAGGCCGCATACTTTTGTGTGATGTTGCACACAGTCGATCTCGGATACCCAAAGAACTTAATTATTTTAGTCGGCGATCTTCCAGCGTGAAGACCTTCAATAATTGTTGCTTTTCGATTATATTCTGCACTCGATCTCATTAACTCGGTCATTTTGAAGTTACGCATGTCTTACACACGCGTTTCGTCTTATCCGAGCGTCAACAAACATCTGCTAAAATCAAATATAGCAGAAAATTCAAATTAAACTGTCCGGATTTTGATGACGCACCTTGTATATTAACAGAATAAAAAATTTAAAGTTTCAACAAATATAAGAAAACCAATTTGCGAATATAGGAATTCAAAACACGAAGATCGTCGGATTTAAATCGAGAAAGTGTTCTTGCCAAAAATGAGATCGTATGACGGCGAGAGTAGTTCAACAGAGGATGACGATCGCAGAGAGAGTTTACCGGAAGCGCATTTGCAACAGGGATCTTGGCAACGCACCGCGTCGCATCCTACCTGGGCTTGGGAACATCGTAATGCCGTAAGTAAGACGTGTAAATTATATCATCAATTTATACATACTTAACACTGTATGTAGAAAAATTGAAACAAAGAAAAAAAGATTTTGAGAAAAACTCCTTCCAGCATCCGCTGCCTCCTCAATCTGCAGCAGCGCTCGAATCTGTGTATTCGACTCCGGGAGCTTCACATCCAAGTGTCTCGGGCCCGCCAGCAGTGTACTCGTCGGAACACACTCAGAGTGCTCCAGGACGAAGAACTCCGTTGGGCGCGGTGGGTCTCGGAGGTTTCTACTTTCAACAACAGCCACAGCCTCATACTTCATCAAGCGCACTGTCCGACGAAAATCGACCTGAAGAAAGGTGATTATAAAAACTCACGTAACTTAAATACAAAAAACAAAAATAAAATAATTTATAACTTTAATATACACTAATACAATAATTTGATGTATATTTTAAGAAGATGCTGAACCGTCCTGGTTTACCAACATTTTTTTCGCAGAACTTATTCTGCATCAATTGATCAGAGTGAAAAATGCTTCTTTAGAATAAAAAAGAATATACTAAAATATAGTCTGGATCAACAAGAAAAACGAAAAAAAAATTTATAAAGTATAGTTATCACGTAGACATTTTCACTTTGTATACAAAATTGGCAGTACAAATTATGACAAAACCTTTTCATTTTAGTGACATAAACGAATATTTTTAGTGTTTTAGAAAAAAATTTTGAAGTTTGTAAGAAGAAAAAATGTGACAATAATATTAGTGCAGTTTTAGCAGAAAACTGCTGGAGAGACACATTTGTCTATCTTTGTCTCTGTAACATGTTGTCTATTCTTGTCTTCGATAGGGCGCTACTTACTGGACAACGTAGCGGCTGAGCGGCGGCTGAATCGGAGTTCGATCGTCGCTTCAGCATTCTCTTAAAACACAAAATAAAATAAGCAAACTAAATAAAATAAAAAATATATTTCTACGAGTAATAGCCAACGTTTCGTAAGCGTTTGCAAATAATAATTTTGTTCAATATACGTATGTTGTAAATGTTTAGACCTACTGGTTCCCGACTGAACTGTCCTTCAAAATCGAAAACAACTCGTCAAGGAAAAAGCGTAAGACTGAACATTAACGCGCGAGAACGCAGGAGAATGCATGATTTGAACGACGCTCTGGATGAGCTTCGTTCCGTCATTCCTTACGCTCACAGTCCCTCCGTAAGGAAGCTCTCGAAGATAGCTACCCTTCTTCTGGCAAAAAATTACATTCTTATGCAAGGTGATAAGCCTATCTTGTGTGTATGTTTTACAATCTAAATCTCATATACAACTGAAAATTTTTAAATTTATAATAAAATAACAAAGATTTTTTATTTTTTACTGTGTATGTATGATTTTAGCTATTGTTGTTGATAAATGAGTTGCATTCTTTCGCAGGAAACGCTTTGGAGGAATTGCGAAGAGTGATAGCCGTTCTGCAGTCGCAACACGCTCACACTACTGCTTTGCCGCCTACGCCAGTTTCTTATGATCTATTGCAAGGATTCCCCGGCAAGCTGTTCCAAGGTGTGCCGGATATGCAAGGACTTCCCGCAAGCGACCCACAAATCGTGACCGGTCCTCCGACTGATGGCACGGTCGCCAGCGGAGAATCGAATTAAAAAATCGATTTTTTCCAAATTGAAAAAAAATCGATCTTTTTTTTACTTTTTATTCCGTACAACAAATGATAAACCAGGCGCGTGAGAAACAACAAATCGCAGAAATAAGAAGTGGAAAATGAAATTAATAAAAAAGATAATGAAACCAAAGATTTAAAATATTAAGAAATCTTTGAGAAAGAAAAACAGAAGAAAGAGAAGGATTTCAGATAGAGGGATTTTTTTAATAAAAGCGAGAAAAACAGTCTTTGGTTACAAAAATATTGAAATAATCAAAAGTATTAATGATAAAGAGAAGAGAACTGATTAACTTTTTTCGAGTTAGAGACAAATTCGGTTTAAAAATGTTAACAGTAATGTCTTTCTTATTATTGAAAAGAAATACACATGCGGTGTGTAATAACATGCTATTTTATTTTTTTCATGGAATACGAGAGATACACATTGAGAACAAAACAAGTCCAAGTAATTGATATGCAATAAAAATAGTATTTAGATTATTTAGAAGAGTACTTTATATGAAAAAAAATAAAATGTGTTATTTAAACTTTATTTAAGAGACGAGATTGATCTCAAGTTTGGTCTCTCGGAATCCAAATGAGATTTCGGCGAGAACATCGCGAAAGTATGTCGAAAGTACTAGTAAGTAAGCGATTAACTTTTACGGTCCTAAAGTCAATAATGCAGCAATAAGACGACGGCGTGCGTTTCCGTTTCTCCGGATTCTCGGAAGAAATCATGTTTCAATTCACAAGAATTTTGATGCGTCTCTGTGTAAATGTTCGAATATACAATGATTACTCAATTATTTTAACAAACAACTCAAGCGTGCAAAATTAACTATTGATAGCTGCAGATACAAAAAATTCCGAGTAATAGAATATTGTTACTGTTAAAGCCATCAATGAAATATTGTCATAAGATAATGTAATGTGTTCGGACAGTCGAAGAAAGAGATACGAAAGTTTGCCAGAATTCTCGATGTATTAAATTGGATTCAGAGAAACGAAAACGTCGCTAGGATTTCGGAACACGAAGAGTTCTCGAAGTCCTGTCCTGAAACACGATAGTCAATATTAGTATGTGATACATGTCGAGGAGTTCCAGTCATATACGACATATATATAAAGATATATTGAATATTCATATACACATATACAGTATATGTATATGTATATATATATATATATATATATGTATATATGTATATATACAATACATATATTTACTAATTTAATAATTTAAACGAGACATCGACTTTGCGCGCGCGACTTATTTATATATATTCTTAAAAATGCCAAAAAAAAGAATAGAACGAAGATTTATCCGCTTTGAGAGATACGAGTGATGAGAAAGTGCGATGTGAGAAAAAGAAAAAAAGAGATAAAAAAAGTATGAGATTGGAGAAAAGAAGAAAACTTTATTTATTGTGCTATTTGTAAGAAGTATCGCACAATTTTGCATTTATTTTCTTTTATTATATACAATAACGTCTTTGCCAAGACAAAAGTACATGTAAGGACGAAGCAGCGTCTCGAAAAGGGCAGATATACTTGTTGTAGAATGTAGATAGTTATTGGTTAGCAGTCTCGAATAAAATCTATTCAAGAATATGCGCGTATTTGATATCCGAACAAATCAAGTGTGCTAGATTAAATTTATTATAAAAATATGTTATGGTTTTAATTTATTTTGTTTCTATTTAATGCGTTATTTTAATTGATTCTGTTTTCCTTTGTTGTATTACTTTAATTAATTCTGTTTATTATATTTTTTTAATCTTGCATCATATTTTGCTTTATTTTATTTTAATAAACGCAAATGTTTTGTTATCTTATGTGATAAATCATTTTTAAAAATAAAACTTTAATTAAGCTTCAATAATTAATCTTTTTTTTTTTTACAGCTTTTACCTTACGTTCCTCAAAACTATTATTGAATTCTATCAACATCATCCTTTTTCCTGAAGACGCTACTTTGGCCGCTTAAATTGTTTTTTGAAACTAACTTCATAAGAAGTAGCAGTAAAAAAACAATATTCTAATTACATTTAAGATCTCTTTGTAATGTGTTCTTCTTCATTTTCGTGATTTTAATTACAAAAATGATGAATCCAACCGATTTTCTTTTCGAGAAAAATATAAATCGCCCGCTGATTATCCCCAGTAATCAGCAGCTCGTCCGTGACGCAACTTCAAACTTTGCCGCCTTTAACATGGCGTCACTTGCCAACCGTAGGTCGAAGCTCGTCTCTCAAGGTTTTCCCGCCATTTGACCTTCATCATATATCATTTGCTTCAAAAATATCGCTTGGAACCTTTCGAACGAACTTTATCAGTAAATGTTAACGCAGTTCGAAAGAGGTCTGCGAAAAGGTCATCGGACCCTTTCTCGCTGATGAGCGGGACAATCACTCTTGAAACAGCGAAATGTTACAACGTAGTGATTTGGACAGCGATGGCGGAAGAGGCGGCAGTCTCGCTCGGTGGCGCCATCTTGGCATGTTTTACCATCATGTTTGGCCTTTCATTCGGCCGCCTTCCGTCCTGGCAATAGGATAGGATCTGATTGTCACGTTGAGAGAAGCGAGTCGCTCGTGCTGTTCGTGCGTGTGTGCCTTCTGCAAGATGGCTTTGTCCGCCACCGCAGCGCCACTGTGATATCACTCCAGAAGAAGAGAAAGAGTTCGAAAAGCGCTCAGATTAATACACCGAGAGTACCGCAAGTGAAGTGGAGATAACCGCCAGCATAACGACGGTCATTGGTGCAACCAAGCGAGAGGGAAGGTGATAGGCAACAACATTTTTAGCGGCGCGGATATGTGACGCTCGTCGGCAAACCGGTGAGTGAGTGTAAATATTTTTTGGTTTCTTCCAATCCCGAGAAAATGAGCTTCAACCGGAGTCGGATGAATTTCGATGATTACGTACGTTGCTGATGACGAGTGCGAGAGAGCGAGACAAAAAGACGGGAGCGAGTTCAACAAGGTGAGAGAGAAAGACGGAGGAAGAGAGAGATGGACAGACAGGTGTTGTTGAAAATGTTACGTTAACCGTTTATGTAGAGACGACAGCTACTTGCAAAATAAAAATGGCTAGAGATGTTTTTCATCCGGCTGCGCCAGTTTGCTCAAACTCGTGGAAACTCCATAGTTAAAGTCGCAAGTTATAGACGAGATATATACATGATGAGTATTCGGTTGGTAACAAGTTCCCTGACTGTTCTACGAGATAAGAATTCCAGGAAAAAAAAAAGTTTCCTTTATATATATCTGAAAAAAAAAATCGGAATGTACGCAGTAACGATCGTGCTGTACAACTTTATCACGCACGCGTCGTTTTGTGTGTTTCATTGTTCAGACAGATTTGTTTTATTAACGTTTTCAAAGCAAGGATTGTGGAGAGTAAAAGAGAAAAAAATACTTTTTGAGTATTAATTAGAACGGTAAGTTATTTTAAAAAACAGAAGAGCGAGATTTCCTTATCAGCAATTTTTGAAGGGGAGGACGAAAGGAAGGTTTTTGCAAGGAAAGTTTTCTTACTCTTGTCGTTAACATAAGAAACAGTTTTTACGACAAACGAGATTTTTGGAGCAGAGAAAAATAGAAAACAGCTTCTTAATCAATTGAAAAGAAACTTGTTCAAACTGAGTTTGAACAACAAATTGTAAAAGCAAATGCGAGCCAATACAATGGCAACCTTATGTTGCGAGCTCGAACTGGTGAGTGTTTCGTTGAAAGCTGATTATTTTTTTAGCTGGTGAAGTTTCTACAGATATGGAGAAATAGACAACATAAGAAAAAAAACCACAAAAACATGAACGATATTGCATTAATTCTGCCGCAAGCATATAATATAAGAAGAGTTGGAATCGCGGTGGGAAAAAATATAAGATAGACTTGTGTGCTAACAACATGTCTAAACTAATTGCTATAAATAAACGTGCAATAAAATATCCGCCTAATACGTCAACCACCTCGATAATTCGAGCTGCAGCCGATCGCAATATTTTCAACGTTACGCGAAAAAGCGGAATCGAAATGATGAAATATGCAAGTTTTAATCGCGCTCGCGCGAAAATTTGTGTCCCTTGAATGAATAATAGTCGCTCGAATAATAATCGGAATTTTGGACAATTGCGCTGCCATCAAAATATCAAATGTCACAAACGAGATTTGTTACTGATCATTTTTATTGCATTAAGAATTAACTCGATAGTCGGATTTGTCTCGTCAACTTGTAGCAATCACGTGTAAATCAGCCGGAGGACGATTATCTAAATGATTTGTATTTAGACTCGCGTATTTACTCAACACAATCAACACAAGCCAGGCACAATAGGGTGCGGAGCTTCTTGCTGGATAACTTGAATGGTGGTATACGAAGTAAAACATACCGTGCTATTACACGTCAATTAGAAAGTGAACTGTCTGAGGGAAAATGGAAAGAGGAGAAAAGAATGGTTACATGCGTGACGAACTAAAAGTTCTATTTTCGTCTCCTCTTTGATTTATATCTCTTCTTGTATTTACATTTTATATATGATCGATTTTGGAAAGTCTCTTTTTTACATGAAGAGAATTCAGAAAATTTATATTCTATTCGCACAAGTTTGATTATTTACATGTTGATTAGTACGTGTTACCATAATTTTAATACTGAAATTATTTTATCCGATAATTGGTGCTTTCAAATTAACAATGAGCAAATTGTCGCGAAATATTACAAATAATAACGTTGACAGTGATACGTATGAAGCTGTAGTCTCGACTTTCGCACGCGATTGGACGAGAGACAAAGTTGCTATTGGTAGTTTTCTGCCTGTTGTGTATATCTGAGTCCCACCGACTATATGTGTGAGACCCACAAACTTTTTCCTCTTCTTTTTCGTTCTCCCAGACCGCGCGATACCAGCTGCTTTCATTTCCACAAAATAAGTCCAGCCTACGCGCTCTGAAAACCGTCTGAAATATAATATCGATCGATATACATTCGATTAAATGTATAGTTAAGAATATTATATATTTTAATTCACCAAAAAACAAAGTGAGACAAAAATACGACGATCATGAAAATTTCTGTTAATTGCGTTAATTTTCACTGATAGTAATACAGGTCATATTAATTTTTGTGTTAAAAGAAAGCGATGTGTGTGTTCTGCGTACAAAATGTTTTTTTTTCAGAAGACGAAAGTCATTATAATTCTCTCTTCTCAGTTCTGATGACATTTCTTTCCGATATATTGTACTTGTGAGTAATAAACATTGTAATTACAGAAATATACAACTTCTCAACAAATTAACACCTGTAAAGAGTACATTTTTGCATAAGTATCAGTATTTTGATGTAACTGTCACGGATTTTGCGTTCAAATGTGTCATATTCGTCTTATTGATGCTTGCGGATAGGTAAGTCATATTTGTCAGATGCAAGATAAACTTTGTGCTAATGAATAGTCAAGAAACATACGTACTTATCGCGAGATTGTAAATAATAAACGTGCTCGTCAGATTTTGGATTATTCGCAAACATCAAACGATATTCGCAGTATTAAAACTTATTCTAATAACGCAAGAGCTAGTTTGTTTTCTAGGCGTTAAAAATTTATTCGGTCAATGTAAATGTATCTTTGTAACGTAATGCTTTGTAAAAAGCTGAAGCACATTTTCTTTCTAAAAAGTGTTAACAGTCTGCGAAGTGCAATATCGAATTTATAAGTAACTACAGCGACAGAACAACTTCGATAAAATAACACCGCGTGAAACAAAAAATGCAGACGCATATTAACACGCGCATGCATGCATCTTGGAATCGCAAATCCGTGAATGCATTTGTAATGGGAGTGGATTATCGAGCGCTTCGTAGCTCATACATATATATATATATATATACATATATGTATATATATATATATCTATATATATATACACATATATATATAATGTCGCATCGGTATCGGAAAGATCGATATTACGATATCACTTGATTGTCGAGTTTACTGGATGTTACGCGAACGAATCCCGCAAATTAGTCTTCGGAGAAATGAGAAAAATTTTTTCGATAAAAAATCAAGTCTTTTTTCGAATTAATTGTGTGTTTTTTTAATGCCGTTTCTTATGTATAATTTTTGACATATATTTAAAATGAAAGTGTATGAGATAATCAGATTTGATTCTAAGAATGCGGCGTATAATAATTATTTAAAATATTTAAAAAGGAAACGATCTGTGCAAAAAGATCAACTTACGTGAATATCTCGAAACGATGGTGTAAAAATTCCATCGGAATACGAAATTATGATCCAAAGGATTACCTGAAATATTTCTCGGTTTATCGTGCAGCGTGCGACCTTACAATCGGAGTATAACGACACTGACGCACTTCCGACGAGCTTATCTCGCAGGTGACGCTCTTGTGACGTATACATATATAATGCATCCACGCACCAAGTATATATTTTGTTGAATATCAGTCAGGAATTAGATTGTAAACTCGTCCAATGTGCGGCAAATTCAGTCTGTTGTATTATTTACAAATGAGAAATTGTATCTGCGTATTGTTTTTTATATTTTTTATTTTATTTTATTTTTTTAGATAATATAATATTAAATCACACGTGCACAAACGTTTCCACGAAATTTTAAAACATGTTTCGTATTTTTGATGTCGATTAAACTAATTTATTTTTGTTACGTTATTTCTTGATTTGATAAATAACGGATTGAATGACCGATTATTTTATTCCGCTGATCGAGCGGCTAGTGAGTACTCGATTTACGAACAAAATGAATTTAAACAAAAACTAGCCAGACTCGACGTGTTTTTCCGCGACGAGAATTATCCCGCGTTGTTAAATTGTAATCGAGGGTTATCCCAGGCGCATAATAAGCAAGTGAAATTGTTAATGAGGGTCAAGGCGCGTCGTCTAATAAAATTATCGACGAAGGATCGAAGGTCATCAGTGAATTGTAGGAAGACGTGAATAAAGAACGCGTTATCTGCACAATCGCGTTTGTGCGAAGCGACGCGAATTGGACGTCGCGAAGTTTCCGAATTCAATTGCGACTCAGTGCGCACGAACAACACAACGATTAGTCGTCAGCTTATCAGCGGAATTGATGCGCGGCGAACGTGGACTTGCTTTGTTATCGATATTTCGAGCTTGCGCAAGTCATTATTGTTTAAACATGCGCGATTGTTGGATTCCAAAAAATTTTTGCGCTTGACAGAAAAAAAAATAAATTAAAATAGTAAAATTCTGTTTCAGTAAAAATTTGTATATTATGAACCAAAATTTCACTGAAGATTAGTGAAAATCAATTGAAGAATCGATTGTGTCAACGTTTATATTTTCTCTTTTAATAATAACTTGATAACACACTCTCTCTTTCTCTCTCTCCTCTAAGAGATTTTTAACTTGATATTTTCCTTGATTTCAAAATCTACCGCAGAACGTGCATTACAAAAAAAATAGAGCCGCCTGTGTGTTGCACACACACATTACATCTGAATACGTTATGATGTCGACGCTGAATTCGCGATCATACGAATCATTTCTCATCAACGTTGTGTATCCGGAGTTGTAAAACGTAAGCATAGAGAACGAATAGAAAAAAAAAAATGTCAGAACGATGTCGACTGTCCAGCGTGGGAGGTGAAACTGGTTCACCGAAGAAGCTGCTGTTGCTGCTGGTCAACTGGTCGCTACGTTATCTCGTTATTGTGCAGATCACTTTCCTGATCAAGAGAGAAGAGAGGAGAGAGAGAGAGAAAGAGATAGGGAGGCAAAGGAGGAGGAAAGAAGAGAGAGCAAAGCAAAAGGGGACTAAAGATAATTTCTTATCCGGTCACGGCTAATAATATAACAATTTCGTTAAAATACGGGTGTATGCTCTTTTTACATAGTTCCGTTATCTATATATTCGACTGTTTAAAAAATATGTGATACAAATAAGAGTTCTGTGTGTGTGTGAAAATGTTTCATATCAAGAAACTTTTATCATTGAATAATAAAAAATTCAAAAAGATATTAATAAGAAATAATATTGCTATAATAAAAAAATAATGACTACACAGCAACTTATATTAAATATGCAACTATTTATCAGTTTAGATTTGAATTATATTTTTATTCGGATTGTAAATTAAAAAACATATTTATTGTATTATATAGTATACAACACGCGGTAGATATTCTTTTATTGTATATAAAGAGTTCAGAGATTTTTTCCTTCTTTTTTATCAATCTTCATAAGTTCTTAGCACTTTGTCGAAATTCTGCGGTTATTTACATCGAGACGCGACGCATTGCAGATATAATTCGGTCGTAGTCTCCGCAAAATTATTTCGAGCAAGCGTGTTCGCAATTGACGAGTCCATAGGTGCGGAAATATTTAGTAAAATACTTTATTGTGTGAAACGAGCAGCATATAACGAAAACATAGAAAAAGACGATGAACGAGAGAGAGAGAGAAAGAGAGAGAGAGAGAGAGAGAGAAAGAGAGAAACGAAAACAAAGCAAACGCAGCCACCAAGGCAACGCACAATGGTGCATCGACTCGCCAAAACTCGCGCCGTGCCGGCCGACCAATGCGCAGAAACGCGCGCTTCGTGTGTCTCTCCACGAAACAGTGAATACTTTTGCCACTCCCGCTCATATTGCGTCCCCTTCTGCTGCGCCACCCGGTATATTGATCGTTCCCCGAGCAAAAATCGATCGGGAAAGCGCCGAATTTCAGAGAGGAAATATTCCGTCCGCTCGGAGACTCGTTCCGCATTTTGCTTGACATTTCTCGAAATTGCGATTGCAAAGTTAGTTCTAGGTTTTGGCTTTCATTTAGTTTTGTGTTTAGTTTGAAGCTTGTTTTATCGCGACAAGTGTTGAAAGCCTGTTAACTAAAAAAATGCTTCTCAACAATTGTATGCGCATATGTACAAGATCAAATAGTCTTCGGACTTTATTTGATTTTTATCATTAAAAGTTTAAATTAAATTTTAATTAACTTTTTATTTGTGCTATAATGTTTTTACTGCTTGTTTTTTAATTTCTATCACTTGAGCATATTAACTTTGTACTAAATTACTATTAAGAAGATTGGAATTTGTAATCCTTACTTTCACACGTAATGTGTGACATCTGTGTAATAGAAGGTAAAGCTACAACGCGGCGGGAAATTTCAAAACGCCATGGTCGATTAAAACGCGGATGCTAATAAATCACATATTTTAAATATTAAAAAAGCACTTTTGTCAATTAATTTATTTTTATTGAAAATTTATAGTGTCAAAATCTCTGAGATTCTGTGTATTAATTTATTGATTAATCTGCCACAATCGATTAGTTCAAAGTTAAAATAATAGTTAAAAAACTAAATACGACGCACAACAATTCGAGAACCCAGATTTGCAAATTCTTCTTACAATATCACGTTGCATCTAAAACTAACAAATTATCCCTAAAATCGCGAACTGTTACGATTCTCTGTTCGCGGTGTTCACAACCCCCCTGTTGTAGTTTTGTCCCCCTTCCTCTCCCCTTCCCGAACCCCTTGTCGTGAAGCACGCGCGGGGACTGAGCGAGAAGCACCTCGCTCCAGGATGGATGGAAGGAAGATCAGGTGCCGTGGTTGTCCTGGCAACCGGCATTGATCCTTCCCCTCTTGTTCTACGCCCTGCGTTCTCCTCCTACTCACCCGCCCCGTTATTGCTGCGTCTCTCTCTCTCTCTCTCTCTCTCTCTCTCTTTCTCTCTCTCTCTCTCTCTCTCTCTCTCTTCTGTTCTCTCTATCGCCTCCCCTGTCCTCCTCTCATTCCCTAATGCACTCGGGCACATACATACACATATATTTTACACACACCAGTACGTATAATACACGCGAATACCGATCATTCTTCTTGCTCGTTCTAGTGGCAACCCTCGACCCTTTGATTTCCTGTTCTCTCTTTTTTTCTCTCTCTCGTTAGGCTTTTCTCATTCTCTTTATCCTTTCCGAATTTGAATATTCAGATTTGGGGTGTATCAGTAATACACCGAGAACAACTGTGTTGTCCTTATCTTTATGATGATTTGTTTTTATTTTCCTTTGTGTTTTTCTATCTCTTCTAGTTAAATCATCTCTGCGGTTGCGTTTCTGCAAAGAATAAATTCCACTTTTCTTGCAACAGCTTTAAAATTTCTACATCAATTTTTATATTTAAAAAAATCAAATAAAAAAGATAATAGAAATCATATGGCAATTAACTTTAGTCGTGAAAGTAATTTTCCACGACAGCATAAATGTGCACAGTAATTTATATCACGTTTTATTGAGAGATACTCATTATTATCATCTCAAGTAACAAAAAACTTAATTACATAATTTGCTTGTTATTATTACACACTTTTTAAATCTCAAGTGGTACGTGAATGTTATGTTTTTTTTTAGAAGTATTTAATTTGTCAAATTTTAGAACTCTGTTAAAATACATTTTATTAAAATCTACATTAAGCAGTAAGATAATTATATTAAAAGATATGTGCGTTTTCTCTCAGTTTTTCGATAATTAGAAAGAGAGAGAGAGAGAGAGAGAGAGAGAGAGAGAGAGAGAGAGACAGACAGAGAGAAAAGTTCTGTTTTTCTTTCTTTATATGGTTTATCTATCCTTGCTTCTTTCTGTTTGCATCTCCTTTTTCGACTCTTCTCATTTTTGTCCAAAGGACTGTCAATCACATCTCATCTCTGTCACACGACCAATGAGGCGTAAGGCTGAGGAAGATTGAACCAAGCGAGATAGAGAGAAAAAAAGAGATAGAACGAGAAACGTGCAGAATTGAAAGAGGACAGACCGAGTTAGTTGCAAGGAAGAAAGGGAGAAAGCAACGAGAGAGGTGGGAAAAGAGAAGCGAGAAGGGATATTCGCTGAAGGGGGTAGAACTGGTCATGAACAGAGCGGTTGCCAGGCAACCGATATTGTTCCCATTGTTGCGGGCATAGCGTAAATATTTGAGGCGAACTCGAGAGTCACAATACTATCCCCTCCTTGCTTTCTTCCTTTCTTTGGTGTTTCCTTCTTTCTCATTTTTCCGAAAGTTGCCAAGATGATCTCGTAAATCCTCGAAAGCTCCTAATGGTATGTCCTTTGTAAATCACACACATTAAGGATCCTTCACTTTTACTTTGTTTTTTTGCCAAAAATCCTACTCGCTATTGTCATAAATAAACGCATAAGTAATTGGCACGAGACACTATCGTATCTTTTTCTCTCTACTATTTTATATTTGATTTATTTGATTAATTTAACACTTGCAAAAAATTTTAAAATAGTATTTTTATCCGAGAATTTCAATATTTGATTAGCAAATATTTTAATAAAATGTGCTAATACCAAACTGACAGATGTAAAAAAAAACTTCTTTCTTCGTTTTACTATTAATTGCAATCAATAGAACAGAAATCTTGATTCACACTTTCTAGGATCTGCGCACAACTCTTGAATGAAAGTTTCGTGAGTGTCACCAGCGAGGAAAGAGAGAACGGTGCAGGGGTGAATGTTTGTTTATAGGCATTTATTTCGGCGGTCTCGCGGGGACATGTAAACGTACATATGCATGTCGTTGACCAACACTGCTGACCTCGCGGTCGTGGGTCAACCTTGCCGCGGTTACGACACATTACGGACGGCGGATCGTCAGTTTTCCCACAAAAGGTGCGGAGAAACCCTTGTTTTCCGTTCGACATCTAACAATCATTTTGAAATATCCAATAAGCAAAGTTTTCGTATAAAGACATAAAGAATAATATATTAAATATTAAATATTTAAAAAATTAAATATTATAATGACGTAGATGTTTTATTTTTTCTCAACTTTTTTTATATAAGAAAATTAATTAAAAATAAATTTAAAATGAATTCTTAATTTAAATTACTTTTAATTAGATTAGTTAATTAATAGTTATTTTACTTAGCAACGAATTAATTAGCAACGAATATGAAAGAAGAAATACAGTTCGTTTTTTATATGTTGGTGTACCATCGCGTTGTTCGAGTCTTCTACTTTTTTCCCTGCGTAAACAACGCGCTGGTCGCGACACTTTTTTGGTACATCGCGATATCCTCGAGAGAACTTGGAATTAGGAATGGTCAGTTACACGAGAAATCGAGTCTCATCCCCCTTTTCTCGAGTCACCCCAGCGGCTTCACACGTGGTAACGTCCGCCTCTGGGACATGCTATTGACGCGCGGCACCGGGACGCGCCTCGTGCACGCTCTCAACTCATACCCCCCTACGTCAACTCTCCATTCTTCCCTTCTCTTTCCTCCACTCGCTGTTCTCGTTATTCTCCAAGTGTGTTTGTGTACACCGTTATATATTATTATCGATTTATTACAGATAATTAAATGAGAGAGAGAAAAATCGAAGGCTAGCTGTTGACAGTCTCATTTTCTCTGCTTTGTGAGAGAAAAAAATTAAAAATAGAAATTCTCTCATCAAGCATGTGTATTTATAGAATATTTTTAGTTTTGTTTTTTACATAATAAAATGAAGAGAAATGAAAGCGCAGCAGTTTCATAGCTGTATAAACGAGATGTCTTACAGGGACACACAAACTCGCGAGAGCGTTGTTTTGCATCGGTTTTTCTGCGGGGTTTTTTGAAGATTCGCACAACACGCTCCTTCTGCGCTCTGGCCTCGTTGTCTCTAAAATTGATGCGGTTTCGACATCGTTCCATCTAACAATGGCCGTGTTGTGAAACTTTCGCAACACGCGGCGTAGTCGGTCGAGCTATGGCCGAGCCGAGGTCTCAGGATGATTTTGCAACTGCCACGCGAGTTTGTTTGTTCGTTCGTTCGTTCTACTTGCGTTCTACCTTACCGGTCGTCCTGCACTGCGCACTTTCACATTTCAAGAGAAAAAGCACTGACCACCGCGTGCAACTACGATCACTTCGCGATCAAAAATAGACGACAAATCTCTGTGAGATGCAGAAATTGATCGAATTTTTTTTTCTATTGAGAAAATAATAAATATATAGAAATATTTGCTTGAAAAGAAGAAAAATTGAATGTCGCGATGGACGAAGCCCTTATATTTTAACTTTTACACCTTTTACATTCGACGGCTTGACAACGAAGATTAATATTTTTTCTTAAGCTCTCGATATTACGCGCGAAAAAGAGGAATATATTTTTCATTGAGAATTTCAAATCCTCATAAACCGAAGGATAATACGGCCGGCGTGTCCGCTTATATCTCCGCCTACAGAGGTCGCTCGGCTGACGAGAAATGTGGGTCAGCCCTCGTTCTCCTTGGAAGGCTTGTACGTCATGAATAAATAGACATTTCGTGTGCCGCGCTTTTGAACGTAACGCAATATTGAAAAAAATTATGGAGGATAAAAAAGATGATGTGCGAAGTTCCAAAAAAAAGAACGATTAAAAAAGAAGAAAATAAGAATTGAAGAAATCTCTCTAATTTTCTCAAAACTTTTCTATAAAAAAATATATATAATTGAATATTTTATTTTGAAGACAACACCAAAAGTTCTTTGACAGTCAAAGAAAAAATCTTAAAAAAAAAAAAAACGCTTTTAATCGCGTAATGTCACAACGTGAGTGTGACGTCACGGTAGGAACGGCCGTGATGACGGCCGTCCATCCACGCAATGTGCAGGTGTATCACATTCGCGTGTGCAAGGTACATATATGTGCAGAGGTGGTATGACGAATCGCCGCGGAATTTTCAGCCCCGCGTCACTTCGTCGTCGCGACGCGCGGCGTCGCGCGTTGACGTCATCGCAAAGCATTACATGTCTAATGAATGGTCTAAATGTTTTTTTGAGTCAGTGATATATATAACACAAACGTAATATCTAATTACTTTTTCGCAGTTGTAAGACAATTGGTCTGAAAATTTATTTTACATTTGGAGAAGAGACTGTCTTATAAAACTCAGACATTATCGCGATGTAAGGAAGACGAGAAACGGCAGTGACCGAGGAAGAGCGAGAAGATTTGTCTGACCTCGCTATTACGGTCCCGTTAACCAGGAGTTCGTCTCTTGCACTGCCTTTGCTTCGCTATGATCTCTCGCCGCTTTCCTTTTCTTCTTAGCCGTTCGCTAAAAGTCATGACTGCTCGTAACTACTTCTTGCTTCGAAAGATAAAAGACATATCCGAGGAGGTTTAAATTCCGAAAATAAAGTCATAAAATATTTTTAAAATATCCTGTGTCGTTTTGCTTTCAAAAATGTACGCAGGATTTAACAATGTCATGTCGTACGATCGCTATAAAGAATTGTGATGATCGACATCATTCTTTTTTGATCGAATTTCAAAAAATATCCGAGAGAGAGAGAGAGAGAGACCTCGAATTTAAAATACAAACTTTTTAAAATATTCAAACATCTGTCCACAATTCTGTAACCTACCCTAATTTCAACAAATTAGAAGTTTTAACATTCGTAGGAAATTTAATTTTCCGAAGTTTCATAGCTTCTCTTCTCGAGCAGATTTGAAATTCTAATACGCTCGGACCTGTAAATTCTTCAAATTTCAAAAAACTTTTTAATTCTTTAGCGCTCTAATTTCAAAACTTAAAAAAAGAATAATTTCCAAAAAATTTTGCTCAAATGTGTGTTTTTGTTTCGAAACATTTGTAAGTTAATCAATTTGAAGAATAATAACAAATTTACAACATCCACCATAAATGTCGGAAATTGGCGAAGATTTCGAGAAGGAATATCTTAAAGAAACTACGAACACGCGCGAAGTCAAAATCCTCCAAGAATCAACCAAGACCTAGATTCGACAAATCTAGATGCGCGAATTTAAACGACCTGAAATCCTGGCCACCCAGAGGTCCCGGAGAGAGTGAGAGAGAGAGAGAGAGAGAACGAGCGAATCCACAAGGGTACGTTGTACTCTCGGGTGAATGTGTGAGTCGATTGTGTACCGTGACACACGTAATAATACCTCTTTGCCCGTTATCTTCCTACACCTTCTTCCTGCACCTCCCCTCGCTATACGCTTCCCCATCTCTCTGTTTCTCCCATCCCGTCAGCCCTGTGTAACGTCGACCGTTCTCCGGTGCGCATTCCGCACCCGCAGCTGTGGACCGCGAATTGAATGAGCGCGCCGGTAGTCCTCGTATTGGACATGCAATCAGCGCACGAGGATACCGTGTCATTTGGATCTACAACCGCGCGTGTCAATCGAGGTTTACAACAACCGGCCGAGTTTCGAGATTTCAGATATTTCAGAATCCCTCGAATTCGAAGAGTTTTAGAAAAAAACGTTTCACAATTCTGAGCACAAAGATATCATTCTCGACATTTGGATTCGAATAGAATATTTATGAAAAATATCCGCACGTATAAAAAGTCCAAAATCTTTAGATTTTATCTCGAAAATTTGGAAAAAACGCAGAACTTGAAAATCTGATCTGTGGAATCCTCAACTTCTCGGTCAACCAATTGTGAAAGTTGCCGAGTTATTTTCTCACGGAATGACCTCTTGACGCGGTTAGCGATGCGTTGTCGTGGCAATTGTTACGGCACTGAAACGCTATAGTATTGCGGGAGGCAGCGAGTCCACGGTATGTATATATGCACGTGGGCTGCTATAGCGCTGCACTGCGGTGGGATCGATTCGGCCGGAGGTAGGCGGAACCACCCCCGAGGGCCGCCCATCCCCATTTACAAGCCTCAATATACACCCCCGCGGCGCTTCTCGTCCGTGTATGTCCGTCTCCTTCGCACTTCCGCAAAATATCTCTCGCGATCTCTCTCTTTTCTTTTTTCCTCTCTCGTCATCCCTCCCTCCCTCCGTCCGCCCGCCAACCCTTCCTTCACTCCTTCCTGCGACCCTCGACATCGTCGCATCGTGTTGCTTTCTTGTTAGACGGGGAGGGAAAGAGCAGATTTCTCGCCACCCTTACCTACGGAATTTCTGATTTATTTTCTTCCCACGAGCAGAATTTCCGACTGGAAGAGTGTTTATTATGCAATCAGAATTTTTGCTAGGTGGAGAGAGATTTGTTTAACGCCCTTAAACACGTGCTTAAGTGTGGAGAACGCGGGCTTGAAAATCTGCGTGAATATCATTACCGATGATTTTAAATACCGTAAAGTTAGACATATGTATATACATTCGATTGTTTTTGTGCTCTAGATATGTACAAACAATGTGTTGTATTATTTTACTTATTAAGTAAATATTAGATTGTCGGAAAAGTTTTAACTCTTTTTGGGGTTTTTTAATCGGAAGCTTTAGTTTAAATCTCTTTGTGACGATACAATCAAACTAAATATGCGCTATTTTGATAGATCTTTTGTTATTTTGTGGATAGTGGCACACACACACACACACATTGTTCCGTCGGTGTGGGATTTCTGCGGCTTCACTATACGTCATCTCAAAAAATTGTTTAAATATCTTTCGACAACCTACAACATAAGGTAGTATGTTGTAGGTTGTCGGAGCAAATATAAATTAATCATTAAATATAAAAGAAACTTTTATTAATGACGAAACAATTAACACATTAACAGTGTCGCTCGAGCTTCAGAAACTCGCGAGCTATTCTTAAGCTGAGTAAATTTACGCGGTTCGAGTTGCGAAGGACGAATGTAGCGTATTCCAGGTATAGAAATCCTCTCGTTTGTTACATGAAATTCCGCGTATAATTTTGCGCCGCTAATGCGAAAGTGCATATAAGTTGTAACCAAGTTGCGCGGTTTCGATAAGGAGTCTCCCGTCTCCCAATCAATTATTATTTAATTCGTAATTAAGATAATAAGATTTCGACAACCGCTTCGGTCACAGATCTGATTGTTAATCATCTTTCAGTATTCTGGAAAGGAGAAACTAAAAACTTTTTAATAAAACGTGCGTTTTAGAATTGACCTGAAAAAGTTCCGGGATGAAATTTGCAAATTCATGTAATTTTAGCGAGAGCTTAATCTCTATTTCGCGAGGATGTGAGCGCTTGTTTTCGCGCTTCGTACACACCGTCGTGCAGCTGCTTAGAAAACATCGGCCACGTGCAGCGCCGATATTAAGGACCACCTCGTAACGCTTACCCCTTTCACCGAGAGAACGAGAGCGGAATCACGAGGTACAGAGAGCGGGTGAGAGAGAGAGAGAGAGAGAGACGTGGAGAGAGGGTGGAGAATGTACGAAGGCGACAGTTTGATCGGAGCCTGATACGGATTTTCGTGGGAAAGAGAGGAGAGCGTTCAGGCTCCGTTAGTTTTCAGCAAAGCTGAGAAAAAAGAACGAAGATAGAGAAGGGGTGGTTCGCGTACATGTAGGGGAAGAAGATAAAAACGCTTCGGGTGAACGAAGGCGCGAGAGAGAGCCAAGATCAAAGCGATTTTACGACACTGGCAGACGGTGCGATATTACTTCACCGGCGCTTTCTACGTATTGGGAAAGCTCCCCGAGCTTTCTCTTCCATTCCCCCTTCACTCTTCTCGCACCCGTTTAATTATGTTTCGCTCCTCATCTTCTTCGCGCACTCGTTTCCTTAATGCGTTATCCGTTCCGATGCGTTCCGCTTGCGTTTGGATTTTTCTCCGGAGAATCTCAATTTCCTGTATCTAAAAAACAATCCTATTTCGCACGGGAGTCTTATGTCTCGCGCACTTTTAGTTTTGTTTTAACGAACTATTGAGAATTATTTGTACAAACGTTCCGATTCTTCGAATGACAGTAACCAAGAGTTCATCAAAAACAAAAAAAAGCACCGGTTTAACAACCGGTATTTACCATCGCGGTGCGTTGCTGTAATTGTTTTGTTTTTGTTTTTGTCAAATCTTACGAGAGAGAGAGAAAGAAAGACGCACGGACAATTCACGATTCAGATTTTTCAGCGGGAACACCCTGTATAGAATAGTGGAACACGTCGCCGAGACATGTGTGCCGCGTGCCAGCCAATGTGAGCCCGACGAAGGAGAGTAGCGAGCAGCCGGCGATATGTGGGCCTCAACACACATGTAGAAACACGTACGCGGGCACACACACACACACACATGCATACGTACAAACAGAAACGAGACGGTGTGGGTCGGCTCCGGCATAATAAGAGCGAGAGAACGGGACATAATACGGAGCCACCTTCGCTCCCAATGGCCTCTCTGGAAGCTACGGAATGTACCGCCACCCTCCCTCCGTCTTTAGCATCCCTCCGTCCGAAAGAGCCGTCCCTTCCTTCTTCCTTTCCTTCTTTCTCTGCCTGTGAACGATTCTGGGAACACAAAGTGACGTAAACACGTTAGTATATCATTAGATGATTGAACACGATGAACAACATAATCACGGAGTAAATAATTTTTAAGAAAGACATTTGCACAAGCGTGCCGTGCTTTAAACAAGATATAAAAATACATAATAAAATCCTCCGACTTGTTCCGAGTGAAATTTCTGTCGTTGATATTCTTAACCTGAAAAAATTAAATTTGTTACATTACTATTATTCACATCCAAAAAAATTATATATTTAAAATATTCTTTATTTATTATAAAAAATATAATAAACAAAAATTATATACAAAGTATTTTATTACATAGAATATATTATATTATAAAATTATTTTATTATATATAAAACAAAAATAAATATATATATATACATGTTAAGAATATTTGATTATATATGAAATTTATATATAAACACATTTTAAAAATTATCACTCCGGCATATTGTCGTCAATCAAGATACGACACATTAATATACATTAAATTATTATCTGAATCACGTTACGCACTATTCTTGCTGAATGACGCGTGATATGAGACAATGTGTCGTGGCAAGCAATTTATAGAAGGGGAGATGACAACATCTTAGTTTACAGAGAGAGAGAGAGAGAGAGAATAAACGGAGAAGATAAGAAGAATCAGGAGATAGCGTCACGCAAGATTCTACGCGACTGTAAATTGATGACGCAACGCGCTAAAAGAGAAAAGAGTTGCAGAGATCGCTCGCGATCCACGCCCGGTTCAATCGTCCGCTTGGATTGTCTTTAAATAGAAAGCAATTAATATCGGAACACACGACAGCGCCCCAAGATGGCGCGAGGTAGATAAACAGAGGCAGAGCACTGAATCGCGCGACTATCGACTAATCTATCGACTGTACGCTGTGTGTTCGTTCTGTCAATTCAATTAGATGGAATATCTGGTTTTGAGTCTCTCGATCGGATGGATCACATTCGCTTGCGGAAGTATGAAATAATCAATATCGTGTTACCACGATGTTACACCCAAACGAAAGAGAATATATTATTTTATTCGAGGTTTGTTTTAAAACAGTTGCTCAAGTTTTGCGATTTCTCGTTGCTTTCATTTTAAATCTGTGCGAGTTTGCATTAATTAAATGAAAAAACACAGGACGACGCATTTTTTTTACATCCGGTAATTAAACTCAAAATCCAGACGGGGTAATATTTAGTCCCTAAACTCACACACAGCGCGCTATGTGACTTCGCATCAGCGACGGATCAATACTCGCGTGAACACCGATCAATAATCCTGCGATATATCTTCCGCGCTATTTATCCGCGCGCGCGTTCTCTCTAAAATTGTGCTGTTTTAATCATTCCGTAAATTTTTCGCTTACGGTTGTAGATCGTTATTTTTATGAACGCTGAAAATATCTTCCGCAAAAATTCTTAGGAAAACAAAAAACCACCGTTCATTTACCGAATTTCACGGCTGCGACGACTTGAGTTTTCATCGCCTTACAATTTCAATCAAAATTTTTATCATCGCGTGTTATCGAAAATTATATAACAGTGAATTAAATTCAAATTTGTGCAGTTGTGCGCGCATTTCGCATTGAAGAAACTTTGCGTTAACAGCGGATCAATACCCGCGCGAACGCAAAATCAATAATCTCTTGAATGCGATACTTGCTATTGATAAAAAAAAAAAATTAATTAAATTTTCTATTTGTATGCAAATAAAATAAATCGTTGTTGTATTCTTGAGGAAAAATTTTCACTAAAATTTTGAAAGAGAAATTTATAGCATCGCTGTCTTTTTAGTTTCGCACAGCGACAATTACGACGTTTGCCGCGCGCAAGCGCTACGTTCTCTCGTTCGTTGAACCGTTCGTGAGTGAGTCGCTCAAATGTATACATACGTGTGTGTGTGTGTGTGCGTGTGTGTGTGTGTGCTGCTGTTGTGCGTTGGACGGAAAGGAAAAAATATAGATTAGAAAGAGAGAGAGAGAGAGAGAGAGAGAGAAAGAAAGGAGAGAAAGGCAGAGAGCAAAGAGGCAAGAGAGGGTAAAAGAGAGAAAAAGGCATAGCTCGCTCAACAATACCGCGCCAATTCCGGTACCAATGCTATCTTCTAGACTTTGTATCTAGAAATATTTCCGCAGTAGATTTTTTATCTAGTTTTAGAAGAAAGCGCTACTTTTCAAGTTACTTTCACGTAGCGTATCTTCGATTTTCAATCTTTCTGTTTTCCCGAATATGCTTTTTAAATATAAAAAAAAAAAAAAAATTTTATTGACACGTAGAACATGCCGATCGATCCTTTCGAGACTCGAACTCGATCCGGAGAATAAGAGACAAGTGTATCGGAGAACAATCTCGGCGGCCTATCAAATATCGCGGGTTGCGATTTATCGACAAGAATTCGCGTTTTTTTCCGTGCAAAACTGCGTCATTGTGTGTCCCGCTTATGTCGGAGATTTTTCGTTATTGTTGCACATACATTATATCGCACACGTGTGTCCATTATGTGTTTCGCGCTTGTTATAGTTTCCGATGATCTGCTTTGCGACCGTCAGAATTTGAGGGACAAAAACATTTGTAAAATTGTTCAATGCGAAGATATTCCATAGTAACTCTTTATAATGAGGTTTTGTTCCACAAAGTGTTGTTTTTAACTATAAAATGTTTCTATTTAAAGTTACCAGACAATTATCGGTTCGCTTATGACGGCTGTAGAAACCGCAAATTGTGTTTATGTGTATATCTTGTGAAACCAAAACTTTTCCAATCAACTTATTTCAACCAACTCTTTATCAGCGAAACAAGAAACAACTAGGTTTCTACATACATATACGTACATATATATAAATATATATACATGCGTATTGGAATATTCAAGGTTTTAAGTTTCAATATATATATATATAATATACGCCTTGCTTTTAAATTTACAGCAGAACTATTCTCCTCACTAACACGTTCTCATTTTTTTTATTACGCGGTTGGTAATACGAAAGAGATCTGCTATTTTCTCCGCTTTTATTGTTTTTTTATCCTAATTAATTATCCTATGTATTTATCGAAATTAAATATTAGCGAATCGAGCGTATATAACGTAATATTATACTCATATTACGTTATTCATGTAACAATCCGTACTTTAACAAACTGATAAACTCTCTTTCAAATATTTGTCATACATATTATACATTATTCACAGTATTGATCCGGTAGTTTGAGTTTAAAGTATTTATCTCTAAATGTGTGTTATATTATTATATTAATTACATTTAAAAATCATTATTTTATATACGTATATTTTTTAATATACGTTTTAACTTTTTAATATTTAATTTTTATAATTTTCTAATTATTCTTACAATCAAATATTATTTATTTTAGAATTCTCAATTATCATTTGTGTTTATGTTACACATTGCTCTAATTTGCGGAGACAAATTGTTTCCGCTGTAAATTTACGAAATAACTTGCGCGATACACAAAACTCGCGCAATTAGCGGATCGTAAATCGCAAATGAATAATGCTCTACTACGCGAATAAACTTTGCTTCTCTATTGAGAATGTGAAGCGCTACCGCTAAACTCCATGTGCTTCGTCCGCGAATCGAACTACTAGAAAATAAATTTTTTTATATTATCATTGCGCAATTGTCAGTACGTATTTTATTTTATTTTATTTTATTTTATTTTATTTTATTTTATTTTATTTTACCCGAAAAAAAAGTTTTTGCTTGATATTTGTCGGCGTTGTCGTTTTATTTTTTTTCCTATTTTTCGGCTCTAGTTTTTTCCGCGATGCAATTCAAAAGTAAATTAATCCGAGTCTCTCGTTGTCAAAGCAGAAACGCAACGTGTTATTAACAAAAAAGGAAACGCGGCAAAATTAAAAATACCATGCAAAACGTAAAGAAGAGCGAAAAGCTTGGTCCGCGCGCGTCGCTGACTAATCTGATCTACCGGGTAGACTGTGAGAACCTCTGCGTGTTTCTCCCGTGGCATGCTCTCTCTCTCTTTCTCTTTCTCTCTCTGATGTGTGTGTGAGCGCGCGCGCGTGTATGTGTGTGTGTGCGCGCAGCGCGCTTTATTACGTATTCACTACCAACACATACGAGAGAATCGCACAGCTTCTCCGACGGGCAAACGAATCGAGCCGAGCCGAGCCGAACTCTGTGAGCGCGGCGCGGCGCGGCGTGTCGGCGTTATCGTCGGCGTCGGCGTCGGCGTCGGCGTCGTTCGACGTTATCGACGACGCCGCCTCCACTCATTCCGCCTCGAGCTGTCGAACGCGCCGCACGCTTCTTCTCTTCACATCACGCCAACTCAGTCTCCTCTGATCTATCTTCGTCATCATTATTGTTGTGCCTCCTCGTCGTCGTAGAACTTCGTCATTGACGTCACTTTCGGGTCGACGTCAGTTGCTCTTTTAGCTCGCCAGTTGTTTCTCTTGTGCCGCAGACTGACGACGTTCCTTCTCTCAGTTAATCTTCCGAGATTCGATCGCTTTTTCCACGTTCAACAGTCTTTGCTGTCACTTCAGTTACTTCCTCCGAGTTTTTACCGCCGAAAAGTTTTTTTTTTTCAACATCTCTCAATCCCGATCGATCGATCTCTCTTGTCGAGTATTTTCTCAAAAATCTCTCGGCTTGTGCGTCAGAGTCGAATCTCGCGGCTTGTGCGTCTTCCCATGAGAGATCCGACGAGTTGGTAGACTCTCCTTCCTCTTTCGGTGTTAGACGTGTCCTTGAAGATCGCATCTCGTTCTTCGCGAATGTCGTCGCGCTCGAGCCGCACGTTGTCCTCCCCTGAGGACGTGTCTATCGCTCCGATGAGACCGTTCTGTCGGCAATTTGCGGGTCCTTGCGAGCGAGATGACTCCGGTAGTCGGAGTCGCGATACAACTTAAGGCCCTCGTAATCTGAGCGAGGCGGCTCAAATCAGGCCAAATTGCTCGACGACAGACTCGAAGAAGAGCGAAAGTTGGACCGAACTGGAAGAAGGATCGCGCGATCTCAAGGTAAAAGTTCCGACAAAGGGATCTGTTTGTAGATGGTTGAGGTTTTCCCGAATAAATCAAGACCGAAAGGAAGTTATACTTTATTTTTCGTCCTTTCTCTCTCTCTCGTCCCCTTTTCTCCACCGGCCGGCTTTAAATCAATAATCTCCAGTGAAGATTATATATGTAGGTGCTCTTGTAGTATCTTGTACTCGAGGGTTGATAAGGCAAACATGAAGGGAAGTTTTGGTGCGAATGGTGGATCGTGTCACGTTTTGGGAAATTGATTTTCCTAGTTATCAATGTATTCTATCTCTCCATCGCTCTCTTCTGGGTCTACCTGGTGGTGCGCGATATCAGTGCGCGGATTATTGATTTCTCCATTCTCTCTCTCTCTCTCTTTCTCTCTCTGGCTTGCTTATATTATTTTCAAAAAGAAGAAATATACGCGATCATCGTTTGTTAAGACAACGTTGAAATCTGTTTCGAAAAACGGAGGTTGAACTGGAAGTTTATTTTAGTGTCTTTAGGGTTTTTTTTTTTTAATTTGTTCTCTCCAAGTACTTTCTCTCCCTTCTGTTCATGCGATTTAAATATTACGAGTTACATTATTGCGTATAATATATAGCATCAGTACCGTGACTATTGTTACATTTAATTTAGCAGTGAGAGAAATTCTAATGATTTTATTTTTTTATCAATTTTTACCGCGTGATAAATCAAAATTAATCGATATCTTCAGGAACGAAGGACCGGTTTTCTAATTGTGGAACTTAATTTGGTTCTTGTAGATGGCACAATTGCCCGAGATGGAATCGCCTTCGGCCTGTCAGGAGTATCTCGTTGAGGCCCAAGAGGATTCCACCTCAGTGGATCTCGCAAGCACGTCGTCGACGACGATGACGACAACAACGACGACGACGACAACAACAACGCCAGCAGAAGATGCCGCGCGTCAATCCGTCAATGAGGACTTGCGTGAGAATTCGGTGGTGGTGCACGAGAAGATAAACGAAAACTCGGAGAACGGAGAACTCGAGGAGAGACAATCCAGTGATAATCTTTATTTAGAAAAAGAAGAGAAGAAAGAAAATGAAAAGGAAGAAGAGAAGAAAGAAAATGAAAAGGAAGAAGAGAAAAAAGAAGTGGAAGATAAGATCAACGAAGACAAAGAAGATTCGATAGAGAAAGTTCTTCTGGAACCTAAGGAGTCGATAAAGACGGTCAGTCTTCAAACTCATGATCTTGACGACGAGGAAACCAGGCTTGAGGAACCAGTCTGCATTTCCAGGAAAAGATCAGTCGACAACGATTTTTTACCAATCGACGAGGATGTGAAGAAAGTTGGTCTTGAGATTTCGGAAGAGCAGGCAATACAGTTGAAAAACGACATCAGAAGACTGTCGCCGGTGCTTGTAAGCACGCGAGAGAGAACGTTGGGTGAAATATCTTTGATTTCGGAATCGTGTTCCTTCAAGGACGACATCGATGGCAAAACAATGTCGAAGAGCGACGACGGTCACGACGAATCGTTGCGGGAGAACGAGATTCCGGTTACTAAGAACTGTGCGAAAAAAGATGTCGACGAAGCGAAACAGGAAGCGATTGCCAAGGTTACCGCGAGTTCTCCGACAGAGTGCACAAGTTGCGACGGTGCGCTCGAGATGATCAACTCGGATCGCGAAGAGAGAAAGATAGTTCGGTGCGACGGTCAAGCGAAGATTCTCGATGTTGATTCTTCAATGTCCTCGGAGCGCGACGGTTTCAAATCGACGGAATCGAATCAACATGACAACGTCAGTGACATCATGAGCGCGCCTGACGTTTCGATCGAAAAGTGCGTCGACGAAACGACGAGTGCTGTGGTCTCGGATCTCGTCTGTCGGCGTTTGTCGGTGGTGCTAAACCGCATCGACAACGTAAATGTGATAAAATCGAAAGACGATGCTGTTGAAAAAGATCCACTCTATTCCGAAAGAAAAAGAAATCTCGAAGAGGAATACAGCGCGCCAGGTAAAACTCCCTTGAAGAAACAACGGTGGCATAACGACTCCTCGCCGATGACCAGATCAAAAACAAGCGAGCTGATAGAACCTGTCCGTAGTCCAAATAATCTGATTTTAAAGAAGTGCAAAGTGGTGCTAGAACGAATCAACGACGACAAACAATCTCAACCGGCAAAACCCGATGAAACTGATATTACTTCGCAGAAACTCGAGAGAGAAGGATCCGCGCCGGTGTCCGTAATCGGACAATTGGAGGAAGACGAAGAGGTGGTGCTGGCGGGTTCTTCGCTTTCTGGCGAACGCGACCGAGTGTTTAACGAACTGGACTCGTCGGAGACGATGCCAAGTTCTCCGGAGGAGATGTCGGAACCGGCAATGGACATCGTTGAAGGTGTCGACACAGAAACGGAAACTGAGACCGGATCCGACAGTTCGGAGGTGTCACCTATCGTGAACATTCGGGAATTGCGCGATGTCGACATAGTGTCCGATCAGTTGCCGTGTCCAGAAGCGGAACCGCTTTGCTGCGTGGAAACGATGGCGCCGATTATGACAAGGCTGGAGACCGAGCGACCGGAAACCTACACCGAGGATTCCGCCGAGAGTTTGACTCTGACAACTGGCGCCAGAGACGACGTTAGATCCGATGGGAGCGATTCCGGTCTAGGTAATGAAATTCCTGGTGATCCTGGTCCCACACCGGCCCCTGAAAGCGATTCCGAAACCTCTTTTCTCGATAGACTGCCGGATGATATTCTCTCCGACAAAGAAAAAGGTGAGATTTACTTTTTTCTCCAAATTAGCGCTCTAAAGTAATTTCATTCATTCAGTATCTAATCAATAATAAGAAATATTCGTATAAAAAAAAGAATATGTGTGTTTTATTTATTTTCTATTGAAATTATATTATATTGCAAATTTTAATAAAAATAATCAGTTCCTGTTATTAATATTAAATGAAGAATTAATAAATCTAGACAACCAATTCCGAGAAGACCGGTTTCCTTTTAAAATCTGTTATTTTTAAATTACAAAAGTTCTAGGATTTGACAGCAATTTCCCATGCCAGTTCAATCTCGCAATTGCTGGTCGAAACTCCAGCGACGAGAGAGACGCAACTCGAATAAAACCTCACATTGATTGTCAACACGCGATATACTAGGTGTTCCAGAATCGATAGAATTCTAGATTATAACGAGACACATGATATTGTTTTCGTTGATAAAAAATTGATTAAAAAATCTTTTCGAACAATATTGAGCAATCGACTCGCGCTAATAATTAAATCTTTAATAATTAATATTTTTTATTTCAGTAAAATTTACTTCAAATTAAAATTGTTGCTTCGCAATTTTTTACCGACTAAAATTCAATTTCAAATTCAATTTCAAATTTTTTCACTTTGAAACATTTTTTTTTTTTTATTTACATTTCTTTTTTTTTCAGGCATGAACCAACTGGACAACTTTGCGACGTCGTCGGTTGCGCCCGGGATACCGGAACAGCCGCCCATGACGAGCTTTCGAACACTGCCGGCTAAGAGCAACCTAAAGCGCAGATTGATCGACTGCATGGAGAACGATGAGTCGCGGAGCAACACCGAAGAGCCTGTAAAGAAGAAGCGCAATATCCATTTCGACGCCGTAACCGTTTATTACTTTCCAAGGGCGCAGGGTTTTACCTGCGTACCTTCGCAGGTGAGAACAATTACTAGAAAATTAACATCTTTCTTCTCTTTCTTCGGATAAATAACTTAAAAAATTAGTAGTCGGATTTTCCGTGTGTAAAACACGATTGATCGTTCTCGTTTCAGGGTGGCAGCACGCTCGGTATGAGCGCCACCCACACACACGCTGAGAGATTCTCATTATCGGAACACGCCGCTGAACAGAGGCGAATTCATCGAGCCCGCTTGGCGCAGCTGCGCTCCGAGCGCAACTGCGCGATCAACTGCGTGACCGAAACGGCGTCCAGCTCGGAAGATCCGAGCGACGACACCGACGAAGAGCCGAGCGATAACGAGGATCTTGACATCGATAGCTACTACTTTTTGCAGCCGGTGCCGACGTCGCAGCGTCGGGCGCTGCTTAGAGCGGCCGGCGTCAGAAGAATAGATGCCGTTGAGAAAGACGAATGTCGTGACATTCGGGCAAGCAGAGAGCATTGCGGATGTGGTTGTAAGGGATATTGCGATCCTGAAAGCTGTCCTTGCAGTCGAGCCAATGTCAAATGTCAGGTAAGTCGCGCGGAACAAAACCGAATTAATCTCGTCTAATGAGATTTATCTGCGATTGCAATCTCGAAACTGATACGATCTTTCAACTCAATTCACGATTTCCAGGTGGATCGACCTGGCTTTCCTTGCGGCTGCACGCGAGACGGTTGCGCGAATAGCTCTGGCAGAATCGAATTCAATCCTATACGAGTGCGAACGCATTTTATTCACACTCTTATGCGATTGGAATTGGAGAAGAAACAACGCGAGGAAGAGAGTGGCGGCGATCACGATCAGACGGACAATCAGGGCCAAAGCAACAGAAACGGCAATGGATCATTGAGGAATATTGGTTCTCTCGGCTCTGTGATGGACACTGCCGGTAACGGCGACGTGTGTGCAATTCCAGGACCTAGAAGCGGAAACGGAGGCGGGGGTGGATTTACGACTCTGCATTACGAGACGAGTCATGACGGTGTTACCGGCGGTATAGTGACGGCCGGTTGCCAGCCGGAAGTGCCCGGTACGCGAGAGGACAGTCTGGATTTGTACGCAATCAGTGACGATTGTTATCCGAGCGAAGACGCAGTAGACGGCAGCCAATCGATCGTACAGCGAAAGCTACATCCAGAGTTCAGCCAAGCCTTTCAGAGCTTCTCACCGGGTGGAGCACAAAGCGGCGGTGGCAATGGTAGCGGTATGAACTTCCAGCAGTCTTCGTATCAGGATTACGGCTCGCCGTATGCGGGTCTCCCGTCCACATCGCGAGTGCCGCAGTTTCAACAGCCGCAGTTTCAGCCCTCGGCGCCGCCCAATCCGGCCGCGTTTTCGCACTATGGACCGTACGGCGCGGCTCAAAACACTGCGAGCGCCGGTCTTCAGAGTAACTGCGCTGCCCAGGTACATCAGGTACCACCCCCGGGTCAGCAGCAGCAGCAGCAACAGCAACAGCAGCAGCAGCAGCAGCAACATTCGTCTTACGAGACGGCGGTGTTTGCGCAAGATGACGCCGCGAGTACCGCGCAGTACACGAATTTAACCAATTCGGTGCAGCCGATGAACCCGAGCGTCGTGCAGCAGATGCAGAACAAGCTCGAGCCTTTCTCGGAACTGCTCAGCGGCAGATATTCGTACTACGGCGAGATGCACGAGCCGCAACAACACCACGGTACTTACGGTACTCACGGAACGACCTCGAAGATCGCGGAAATAGTCGAACCCGGCCAAGTTGCCGACGGGCAACAGTCCGAGAACACGTCAGAGGATTGCGACGAAAACTTCGGCGAAATCATTAAAAAATCCATGGTGGAGACCGTATCTGCCTAGATAAGAGAGCTCTTTAAATTGGGTTAATCCTCACGATGAGCTTGGAGACGAAAAAAATTGTGGGTTCTCAGCGCTCGGAACTCCTCCACTTCTTTCGAGCTCTTCGTCCAAGGAGCGCGCCCAAATAGAAAGCCCTTCGTCCAAGGCTGTACGAAATATATAAAAAGATTTCACCGAGTACAAAAGGTGCTCGTAAGTTTGGAGACTCGGTTTCTTCGAAGCCTGAGAAGGTTGGAAACCTTCGAATTGTGTCGCGATGACCTCGGAACTTTCTTTCGAGGATAATTCAGACAAAGGCTTCCGGAGGTTGTTGGCGGTCTTCACCTTTTCGCGCGCGACAAATAACGGGTGAACGCAACGCCCTCCAAAGGAGAAGAAAGGTCTCCTGGGGCCAGAACATCAGACTGAAGAAGCAGATCTCGTACAGGAGGTCGTCGTTTTAGGGAATTTTACAGCTATCACGTATGCGTCCGCCCGGGATGGAGAGTCTCGTGACGTTATCGTTTTGGCGTCCTCTCTTCGATTTGTATGGATCGATATAGTAGTTTTTGATGGGTCAGGCCAGCTCCACGACTTGGGAAGATCAGTAGAATCTTTATAGCAATCGAGAAAGAGAATTTGTAATAACAAAACTGAAAGAAATGTGATTCTAGATCGTGGAGTCAAAATGACTTAATTTAGGATGACGATGACGTGATGAAGCGGAGAGGATCTGGGTCCGAAGGGATAGAAAATCGGGATAAGATAAGATTCCGTGGATTTTTTTGAATCTTCGTCGGGATTCTCTTCCACAAGTGATCCGCGAGCAATTTTATTGAAAGATTTAAAAACGAGGTTGTGACCAAGAAATAACATGGGATCAGCTTTAGATTGCAGTTTAATAATACCTAACTTTAATACCTTAAGCATAGGGCCAATCGACCGGAAGCGGGTCGCGTGTCTTTTTAAACAAGCTTCGAATGTTGGGAGGGGGGAGGGGGGGTCTGCGTTCGCGAATGTAATGCAGGTTGGACTTTGGGACGAGTCTGCACTTGCTCTAAATTCGAGAGAACCGCTCTTAGAACGTTACGACTAGTATGTAACTGTATATTTTATACTTTATATACATATATATTGTTATATTGCATTGTTTTCTTTTACATAATTAATACTTTGTACATATATTTTGGGTTTCTTGTCTTGAAGAAAGCGTAAGTTCGGGTGAAGTTGATGATAAGTTGATGATTTTTCGTTTTTCGATTCTTTCTTCCTCTTTATCTTGTAACAGCTGTTCCTCCAACGATAGATGCTTGTCGCTACACTGTTTAGAAATCGTAAATCACTAGAAATGAATCGTATTTCACACACGATATTTCTTCTAGCGGTTGCGACATCGTTTTGATGGAAAACGGCCGACAATATGTTTTTTTAGTAAATAAAACTTTTATTTAAATTTAGCTTTGTATTCTGATGTTGTTGTCTTTGACTCTCGTTAGCGTTGACGAACATTGAAATCATGAAAATTCTTCACCTAAGTGCGCGAATCCAGCTCGCTGATTAGAGATTAAGGAGTTTTCGGATCTCTCGAATCTTTAGAGTCGCCAAAGTCGCGTTTCCTTAAGAGCGACATTTTCAGACGCAAAGCGAGTGAGGAAATTTTTTGCCGATCGCCGTTTCAAAAAAGGCGGGGGACAGAAAAAAAAAGAAGAATTAAAGAACAGAAATGAGCGCACACGCATACACATGACACATTCGGTAGACGAGCGTGAAACGTGAAGCGATTGTGATACTTGTGCATACGAAGAAAAAAAACAAAATAACGGTGCAGTCCGCCAGATTTATAGAGTTAAGGGACAAATTATATGGACCTTTTTTTACGCCGGTCAAATGTAGAAGTTTGAGAGCGGTAATATTTCTGAGTAATATGGAGATCGACGATTTTTAAGCGCGGATTTCGAGTTTCTTCTCCCCCGCGAGTTCGACAAGCGAACTAAACCTCGAAAATCTCGATCATGACGAGCGCGCCAAAAAAAGAAAAAAAAATTTCTTATTATCGATATATTTCTGATATATTTTATATTTTTCTGATTACATATATATTAAAAATGATGGATTATTATATTTATTAAATTATATGTATAAAGTAGTGGAAGAGGGGGGGGGAAGTGTATAAAAAAATGTGTGTATATATAAGTATTTTTCAATTTTGTAAATGATACATTGTTATTTTTTAATCGTGCGCGCAAGAGAGAAGAAGAAAAAAACATAAGAGTTTTTCATTATTATTGTAAGTACGTAGCTTGTTAGAAACGCTGTAACTTTATTTGCGTTACATCATATATTGTCACAATTTTGAAATCTATATTTTTCCAATCGTAATTATTATTATTATTATTATTATGTAACAATAATATAAGAAAAACACTAATAATTTATATTTATTGTTAAATAATAATCGAAGTATGTAACAATAACGCAATTATTATTACGTATAATTGCATAGATATATCAAATTGTCCTCGATTGCATTTCGGTAAAACGGGGCGCTCGATATGGTCGATGTTTTCCTTTTCTATTTGTAAAACACATTTGTAATTTAATAATTATGGTGCCTGCGTAATTTGTACACGACTTCAATTGCTCGATCTCACTCTTCTGAGTAAAGAAGCGCAAAAAAAAGACTATTTGCCGTTTTTCAAAGAGAAAGACTTATAGTCGGTAAAAAAACGCAAAGTATCGAAATCGGGCGATTAGTATCGGAGGAAAAAAAACATAACGTGGACGAAGAGAAGATGTAGAAGAAGAAATTCGCGCTTGAGGCGACGAAATGTAAGAAGCTGACGGAAAACTCGTGAAGAGCCACGCACACCACGCCGACTACCTTTTGCACGCCCATCATCCTCAATCAACCAATCAATCACCTTCCCTTAGTAGAAGATACTTTAAGAGAAAACGGACTTCTCTTTGTAGCGCATCCCGGGACGTTGATCGCTGTGTCCACGATTAATTGAAGTATACATAAGCGAAACATATAAACAAAATACGAGAAACACACACACGATTAGTATTAAATTTGTACACATCTACGTACATACACGTGCAAACACAAAAAAAAACACACACACACCCACGCATGTACGCTCGTGTATTACAGAGAGACGTACATTTGAGGCCGGACGTGTCAGCCCCGCAAACAAGGAATCTGTTTTTCCTTTTCTCGTTATTTTGCTCCGCGAATCATGTTCATCACCAATGACCGGTGCCTAAGAAAAACAAAAAAACAACAAACAGAAAATCACTGATTTAGCGCGAAAAGTGACACAATAGAAAGGGAAAAAGAGAGGAAGAAATCCTGAGGGAGGAGTTTTGCATTCTAAATGCAAAAGAGGGATGTGACACGTCCGCGCGCGTGGCATTGCGAAAAGGATAAACATATAAAAATTATAACACGTATGTAAGTATCTTTTAGAATATTTGAGTAAAAAAGAGGCATACATAGTTGATAGCGTTTTATTAAATGTTGTGAAAAATGTCTCTCGTCTATCTATCGTCTAAACGTTTGTCTTGTCTAAATCTCTGTTTCTCGAAACGTGCGTTTAGCGTTAAAAGTAGCTGTTTTTGGACCTTCTTTTTTCTCTCCTCCCCGTTAATTTTGCATTGCGATATAAATTATATATCTCTTTCAAAAGAAAAAATTCAAACAAATTAAAATCATATTTACAACTGAGCAGCCACATTTAGCGTTAAAGGTGCGAATGATTTATGCGTCTCGTGTCTTTCATTGATGAAAGTCCTATTTTTTACAAGAGAAAGAGTTTCCTATCCAATGTTCCATCTGTTCCGTTTTTTATACCGAGTTCTTTACGTAACATTTTATTTTATCTTCTTTGTCATATTATTTTACAATCACGTTGAAACAAGTCTAATATTTTGTGCATTAAAAATAATTAACGTGGAATATCAAGACTAAAAGTAAAATATTTAAGCACAAAGTATAACACGGAAAGGGTATAGGTAACTATTCCTTTCTCGCGAAAATCCACAATAGTGATGTGACATGTGATTTTAAACATGGCGCGTAAACCTTTTCTCTTTGTGACTATTGAAGCGTTGAACTATGAAGACACAGCAGAAATCAACGAACAGGTAAAACTAGAGAAGCTCGATGAATTATCGTATATTAATTTTAAAAAATCGAATTGTTTTATTTCAACGAGTTTATAAAATCCAAAAAATTAGAATTTTTAATATTACTATTTATAATACTAATTTAAACACAAACTCTATATTAAAATTGAGTACTTTGTTCGCACAAAGTTACTTCTACGTTCGAAACATGACGTCAAACATTGAAATTTATCTTTATCTCGTGCTTTGAATTTCAATTACTTCATACTCACAAACTTCTAATTTCATTTAATTTAGCTGTTTTTTTTCTATTAAATATATTTTAAAAATAAAATTTCGGAATGTAAAAGCGCCTTGAAGTTTTCCAAAGATGAAAATTTTCAGACTCCAATTTCTCGATCATTTCCGCATCTTCCTCTCGTTTTTTGCGTCGTTCTCAAAATTGGAACATCCAAATTAAATTAAAATGAAACCTAGAGAGTTAAATTCTCACTGCTGTGAGAAATTTGAAGGTGAAAGACGTTTCACATTTAGTTGGAAAAAAAAATCGTTCGAAACCGTCGGGGTCGCAAGACCTGTAAATCCGCTCCTGAATACTTTCATCAGCGAAGCCGGGAGGTGTGGGGGGAGGGAGCACCTCTGCTACAACAAATGGCGGTACCATCGTGTAAGTACACCTTCTCCCCACTCGGGATTTCGTCATGGTGGGAAAGAGATCGTCACACCGGAGATATGCCGGTGTGCGACGCGGTGGTTACCACACCACAGTCGCACACCGAGTTTCGACTCGCGAGGGAAGCCGCGACTTCTCCTCGGCTGGCAATTTTCCTGACGCGTCCACACGGCTCGCGCGCGTCCTGATCCCCCCCTTACCTCCCCGTTTTTCTTTTTGCAAGCGGGTACGCATGTATTCGTGGCGTCTCCCGTCCCTCCACTCCTTTTCGTGCGCTCCATTCGCAAGAGAACGGCACTCTCGGCTCGTTCGCTCGACAGAGAGAGAGAGAGAAAGAGAGAGAAGTCGCCGCCCGTCCGTTTCTCGGGTTTATAAGCGAAACACACACGGACGCATAAGGCACGAAGTTTTGTCGGAGCTCCGAGTAAAATTTTTATAGAATCGCTCGTCGTGAAGTGAGTGAAATTCCGAGGGTTGCTTCGTCGTAAAGGACAAAGAGAAGAGGAAGGGTAACGAAAAAGAGAGAGAGAGAGAGAGAGAAAAGAGAGTCGACGACGTGCTCCGAGGTGTCGTTGACGTTTCGTGTGTCAGTGTCCTCTCTGGTCTCTCTCGCGCTCACACCCGCCGCATTGTCTTCCGTCCTCGTCGCTCTCGTTCCGGCCTTCGTGGAGTGCCCGTGAGAGTACACGCGCTCTGAAAGGGGGCGCTCACAAGGGAGCCCAAAGTACGTATGTACATCACGCGAGGGTACTTCGAAACGCGATGTGACTATCACAAGAAACGCGATGTATATTCCTCTCTCCTTTTCTAAATCGGCACCCGACTTGTCTGTCACTGACCGTTGACACTGCTTCACGCGTTCCAGGAATCGCTCTCTTTCTTGTCAAAGGATATAACAAAAAAAAAAAAAAAAAAAACGCACGAAACAAACCTATTCATCACTACAATCTCATCAGAGATCTCATATGGTCGTTTATATTGCTATTTACTCCAAATAACACAAAATAATACTAACAAACTTTGCTACAGTCGTTATATAACTGTTATGCTTATAAATCTTCCATTGTTTGTACACGTTACAGAAATGTTTAATATATATAACACGCCGTTTAAATAAAAACATCCTTACATGCTTTCCATTTAATAAAACCATCTTCTACTTCTTCGTCTGCTTCTTTTTTAAATTTTCTTCTCGCATCGACAAAATTTCGTATCACAATTCCTAATATCATTTTTTGTTTGTTTGTCATTCTTTTCCTGCCTTTATCGTACCAAATCACATTCTTGGCAGCTTTCAAGAGAGTGACACCGTGTATCTCGGAACACGCGAGACACTTCTTTCCGAAGACGTTTTATTTGTGGCGATTATATCGCGGTGAGAGATGCCGGATGACAGGTTAGGCCAGGAGTGGCTATCACGTCGGGATTCCCTCGGGATTGATCCCGTCCGGGGGACGGAGCTTGGCGCATAATGACGAGCGTCATCGGCGTGTCGTATTGCTGCCGCTGTTGCCGCCGGAAGCGAAGCCGCGAAGAGAAGCGACGTCGTGCGCAGCAGCCCGGCGACGAAGACGACGAGTTCGAGTCCTCTAGCTCTAGCGGGAGGCTATGAGCGCTGACAATGGGGACGAATCCTTGGTAATTATCATACCTTTCTCTTTTTCATCATCCTCCTCTCTCGCTCTTCCAGCCCCCTCGCTCGCTTCCCGCGCGTCTTCCTTGCGCGAACTCTCTTGCGAGTAAAAATCACCTGCGTGATTGATATATTTATTCGGTCTGCTGAAATAGTTTTTGTTTCTCTTTTCTTTTTTTTTTTTAATATTGTCACAAGCACGTGTTTCTCTTGAAATTCTGGGAACATGGAAATGTCCTCTAATGCTAATCTCTACTTTATTGTTCTCGTTATTTTTTTTTTCTTTTTCAATCTTGCATTTTTTTCCCACACAAAGATGGTCTCGCTGTAGCATTCAAGTCAACCTCGGCGTGGCTCTTAAAATATGAAAATGTATTCCAAGTCTATTCGCGCTCTTTTTGCCCCCCTCTCTCTCTGTCATATCTTTCCTCTCTGTTAGTAATCTTTCGCTTTTGCCATCACGTGGAAGAATTGTGGATTTGAAAGCTTATTTCTGACGTAACACCGTCACGGAGCGTGCATTTTCGTGGAGATATACCTCGACGCTTCGAAGAGACGATCAATAAAGACAGCTCCGGTAAAATTTATTCGCTATTGTTTCTCTATTTCAGCGCGTTTACGTCATCAAACGTTACCATTTCGCATCAATGTGTGTAATCTTTTGATAAATTTGCCATAATTGTAATTTAACAATCGTTTTAAATAATTTATATAAAAACATAACATAAAGCCATTTTTAGACAAAAAAAATTAATAATTTTCGTCACAAACATGTAGTCACTATTCTTTCTCTTTCTCTCTCTTTGCAAAAGAGAAAAAGTATATTTTTAGAAATTTCTTCATCATAGATAGTTCTATATGATTAGGTCAAGTTGAAGCAAGAACTTGACAGTCGACCAGTCACACTGATCGATTTCTACCTTCACTTCCGCTACCCGCTTTTCGCAGCGACATTTGCGCTCACGTTGAACTACTTCGCGTATCGCGCACCTCAAAACCAGACTTATTTCTTTTTACATTGCGCTTTTGCTCGCGCGCGTGAGGTTGCGTAAAAGCGGCGAAATGTCGTCCTTGGAATCTCGGCAACTTCTCTCCTGTATTAGAACATTTCGCAAGACTTTTCGCACAATTTCTAGTCTATATCGCGCCGTTTGAATCGCGTCGGCGGTATTCCTCGGATCGTAATCACAATTAACGATTCTCGCGTGTTCTTATCGGCAAATTGATCGGCGAGACGAAGGGATCGCGTGCGAATAAGCGTAAGTGCACGTGGGGATTTTTTTTTTTTTCGGAAAGAGACGTTACCGTAACAACGTCGACGTGACGTTGGGCAGAAAAAAAAACTTTTCGCGACGATAAATACACATGTGTGTCGACGCTACGTACCCTTTGTCGCGAGCCTGACATTGAGAGCCTTGACACGCCGCGCCTCTTCGTGAACGCTATTGACGTCGTATCGCGAGAGAGTCCTTCGTGCGCGCCCGTGAAATGGACTATCCTTATCGTCTCGTTGTTTGTGTTCGCTAGACAGATGTTTCCGGATCAACAATGTTTTTCTGTTTCTAAGATTTTTTGTTTGTTTGAATTCTTGCCTCGTCAAACATGTTGTATATTGATTTTGGAAACCAATAATCGTGCATGTCACTTAAAAGTTTATCCCAAACGAGAAGATAAACATATCTTATCGCGAGAGGAAAATTCCTCTCTCAAGTGTCGTGAGATTTTTATACGTGTTATACGTTTCCTCTCACAAAGACAGTTGCGTTATCGCGACTAGAACCGTAAATATATATTGCAAACGGATACGTCAGGTTTTATCATATGAATGATTTCCTCTCGACGGAGAAACCTCGTGTATGTATTGATAGTTTGTTTGAAGCTATTAAAAAAAATGTATGTTTTTAAAAGACTTAAAGTCAAACTCTTTCTCGGACAAATCGAGGAAAAGTTTCTTCTTCATAAAAAAGTGTTACACAACTCGCTTTGAGATGTTACGCGATACATTAATTTATACAAGATGAAAGATGTGTATAAATCATCACTGAATACGTATAATTTAATTGTACGTCCTCAAAGGCTATAACACAAACGATCACGCGCAATATGTCTCCCGTGTGTGCCGGTATTAGACGACATTATTCCATATTCGGAACCAAGAGGGAGTTTCAAAAAAGCGGAACCCTCCAATTTTGCTGTCGACAGTATACTATTACACAGACAGTATACTATTATATTTTGACGCGCCGATTACGAATATGATAACGAAAATTACCGACAAGATCATTTTCAAAGTCAAAACTCAAAAAAATAAAAAAATGATCACTTTTTTAAACATTATTTTGATAAATATTTATGTAACAAAAGATGTTTCAGATAAAAGTTGTAGCTCTTGAAAAAAACACATCATTTATGTTCTACGCATTTTTTGCACAGAACCACTAGTTTTCGAAAAACATGAGATAATAGGAAAGTTGAGATAATAGATGAGATAATAGGACACTCTCTCCCCTCGCATTAGCTTGATACATAAGTTTGAGTTAGGTTAGGTTAGGTTAGGTTCGCATTGTGACATTAATGACATTGTAATGACACAGAGTTAGGTTAAGTTAGATTTTTTCATAGAGAAGATGCAGGAAGAGGGCGCAGCCCTCCCTGCCTACACGCTTACAACATAAAGAACATAACAAAAGAAAAAGTCTTATTTTAACTTTTTTCGGAAAACAACGGTCTATTTATGAAATTTTCTTTTGTTAACAAGTTTTTAGTAAACGACAAGCGACGGCTTTTTTATTCTTACTCAGGAAAATGATCTTTATAATATATGTAAAAAATAAGTACGTTTCTGTGCAAAAAAGTCATCTGTGTGGTACGTTGGTACATGTACAGACGGCGTCATTAATTCGAAGAATAGGCGCGGGGATCGGAGGGCAAGCGGGGCGGTTGCTCGTAGCGCCAACGGGCGCCGTACTAACTAACTAGTAGCAATCCAGTTGTGGACACCCGATTTTGGGACTAATGGATATTTGGATCAACTAGACTTTTTATGTGATCCTCGCGCCTATTCTTCGAATTAATGACGCCGTCTGTACATACAATGTTCTCTGCAAATGATCACTATGGACAATCGGGATCTGTACAAAAATTTACCATACAAACGAGATTTGTACAAACAGGATCCGTGCAAGTCGATCTAATCAAAACAAATCTTGGTAATTGATGCCCTGCCGTTTTCATCTGTTTTTTTAGTGCAGGAGAGGGGGAAAGTCTTTCCTATTATCTCATTTTTTCGAAAAGTATTAGTTCTATCCAAAAAATGCGTAGAATATAAATAATGTATTCTTTCATGAGCTACAACTTTTATTGGACACATTTTTTGGTACATAAATATTTATCAAAATAATGTTTAAAAAATTTCAGTTTTTGAGTTTTGACTTTGAAAATGACTTTCGGTAATTTTATCATATTCGTAATTAGCAGCGCATCAAAATATAGTAATATACCAGTCAACAGAGCAAAATATCGAAGGGTTCTGCTTTTCGAAACTGTATCCTGAAACCGAAATAATTTGTTTCTCGCCGAGATGGTTTTTTGACCAGGTTGGAAAACCGGGTTGATTTTCCAAGATGGAAGTTCGCGGGCCTAGCTTATCCGCTCCAACAAACCCGCCTGCTGGCTGCCCGTCTGAGAGACGCTTACGGAGAATGCAAAGTAATACGTGTCAAGTCTAACGAGGCGCGTCGCGGAATGCAGGCAGGAGGCGATGAAAACGCGCGCCCGCGTGCTGCTGCTCGCGCTGCAACGCGAGAAAAATTAAGGCCAAGTCAAAAATATATAATATAAAAAATATATATATGTGTTTTATATATTTTATATATATTATATATATATAATAATTAATATATATATATATTATTATATATATAAATTATATATATATATATATATATATAATAAAAAACTTTTTTTATTATCTCGACGGAACTCGACTAAAATAAAGTATCTCGCATGGAAAATAATAAAAATTATTTTCATTTACTATTGGGCTCGCCTACATTCACGTTAGATTCTGACAAGTTCATTTACTTTTTTGCAAAAAAGAAAAGTACTTTGTAAGATACATAATTGTAGATCGAAAGACATAATATATTATATGTATATACAATATATATAATAAAGAAAAGTACTTTGTAAGATACATAATTATAGGTCGAAAGACATAATATATTATGTCTTTCGATCTATAATTATGTATCTTACAAAGTACTTTTCTTTTTTGCAAAAAAGTAAATAGATTTGTCAGAATCTAACGTGAATGCAGGCGAGCCCAATAGTAAATGGAAATAATTTTTATTATTTTCCACGCAAAATACTTTATTTTAGTTGAGTTCCGTCGAGAAAATAAAAAAATTTTTTCAAATTGAACTAATCCATATAAAAATCTATAGCATCGAGCAACTAGGAGACGCAATTAAAACGTATATCTCGTGTTGCACTATCGAGAAGAGAAACCGCGATTGGCGTTACTTTCGCGATTTCGACGTGCGAAAATTGCACTAGATAGAACAAGTTGCAGAAAGGAAAAGAGATTCTTCTCGTTCCGTATCGCGAATTCAGAATGGACATCCGCCTTTCTCACGGCGCGAGACGTGAGAAGATCGATCCGAGCTCGGGACGTATATAACTGGAACGTGCGTAGTTCCTGCATATGTGCCTCATACTCTATCTCGTCTCTTCAATTGGAACGATCGTGTTATATCGCACACACACAGAGATACACACATCTCGGTATCCCGCAATATCTTGTAAATCACATCGCACTGATTGCGAGATTAGCAATAACGAGATCGATCGAGCGGAACGTCGGAGGAATGGCCTTTACGAGCGCCGTGATAGAAAATTTAGCCTCGATCCGGGTATTAGATCTACTTAAAAGCAATTAGCACATTTTTCACGCCCGAGGAAGACCGAGAAGCCAGAACATCCTCGACGCGATCGTCATGACAATTACTGATTGAACTCCGAGTTCGTCGAAGTTGGATTAATTTTTCTTTCTCACAATTATCCAAATTTTTTACTCAAATCGATTATTTAATAAAATAATTGATATATTATAAAGTGTAAACGTTTATTTAAAATACATTCACAATTTTATTATAGAAAACAAATTTAAATATTTTTTATAACATTCATACTTTTTGCATATGTTATTAGCGGTAGCTTAATCGTGTGCTAAACATTTTCACGTACATAGCATATCATCGAAGTTTGTTCTGAAGTATTGACTCTCTTTGCTGGAATCCACTATTGATCACTCCGACCGATCGTTTGTACAAATGTTTAGCCGGTTGTGTCGCTCTCGTCACACAAGTTTATACAAATCTGTTTTCTCACCGACTTATTTATACCATGCGAATATACGAAATGCGTGAACACGCGTTACAAAAACACTTTGAGATACAAAGTGATGCGATATTCCTCGATGTCGGTTCTATCCGATTAGCCGCGCCGCGTCCGGCTTTGTCCGGATTGAACTTTAGCCGGTGCTGAGACTTGACCGACTTGAGGCCGCTAACTGTTTCGACGAATTCGACCTTGACTTCAATATATCGCTTCCGTCAGCGGTTCTCGGGGAAAAACAACTTCATAATCGCGATAATCATTCCATACGACCTCTCTTTAACCTGTTTTGCCGTCGTTTTGCCGATTTCTATCTTTGATCGTCTTATACTTTCTCTCCGCGTATTCCATTGTACGATTTTTTTTTCGTGTGAAGAAGAAGAGACGTCACTTTCTTCTTTGCCTTCTTGTTTTCTTCTTATTTACGAAGAAACAATATTTGTTATTTATTGAAAAATCACCGCGTGATTGTACGTAGGACATGCTCGATCGTATGAGTCACGATCTGAACGACTACAAAACGATCGCAGCGACTTCTCAAGGCCTCCCGTTGAAAATGACTACAACGATTTCGCGCGTTTTGCGTACGAGCGACGCGCCAAAACGAAGATCCGCGTGGGTTATCTTATGTAAATTCACGGCCATTGTTCGTCGTCGCAATTGGAGCTCCCCTTAATTGTGCTACGCGGGTCACGCAATTATCGCGAATGATCCGCGTCTCATTGTAAGCGGCACGGATGAAAGTAAAATGTTGGGAAATTGAGTTCCCTCGTGAGTTTCTATACTTTCGCTAATCAAATGATTTTCCTACCATCTTAAATTGAATGGCGCGAGAAACTGAATTGAGAAATCAATGCGCCAAAGGATTCATCGTGTACAGATTTGTTTGATAATATCTCGATAATATCTCAGCTCTCTTTCTTTCTCTCTCTCTCTCTCTCTCTCTCTCTCTCTCTCTCTTTTTTTCTTGTCTGTTTCAGTGCGACGATCTATCAAACACACATACAATGCAATCTATCACCAGTACAATCTATCAGACAATGTAATGACTTAGTAGTCACTAAGCTAACACGCTATGCATGCAATTTTTAAAATGTGCAAAGAAATATTCACCGAGGCATTTGAGTCTTCACAAGGTAACTCTTTAAGAGGATACTGGATACCGACTATAGAGACCTGTAAATCAACGTTTTAGAAATGTAAATTTCTCTAATTTCTAATTTGTTTTATTGCATCACATGAAAAGCGCTTCTACAGAAGCAAATAAATATAAAAAACTACATAGTGTTTTCGAGAAAATGGGTATATAATGCTCTTTTTTCATTTACAAAGACAGCATATGATAACCTGTACTGTCATCACGAAGATCGCTTTTTCTCGTCAACTATACATTCCAATCATAATCTGGACGTCTCATTAGATTCTTTTTTGTTGTACTTGTTGCGCTGTAAAAATATAAATCTGTACATAAGCTTAAAAATAAGTCTACATACATGAATATATGATGAGGTTATAGAAGGAAACTGTATAAAGAAAAAATTTATGTTGAATTTTGACATTGCAAAGACAGAGCGCAAACTCTTGGCACAATTTACTTTTTTCTGTAGAAGCAGTTTTTATTTGATGCAGTAAATACGAAACCAGAGGAAAATTAAAAACGTCGATTTATAGAGTTCTATAGTTGGTATCTAATACCCTCTTAAGTCCAGACGTGGGTTTCCCAGATCCACTCAAAAATTGCGCATCAGCGTTTCTAGAAAGAACTAGGTTTTTTTTTAAATGCTTATATCTTCGAAACTACTAGAGATTAATTAATTTAATTTGTTTTTTTATCAACGTAGAATCGTTCAAACTTTTGATTAAAAAAACAAACTTGAAAAAATATTGATTTTTTGCGGAAATATTCGATCTTAAAGTCGCGTGGGTCTCACAGACCCGGTCTGGTCTGTGATCTTCTGGACATCGTGTACATTTGAGAAATATATTAAAAAGTATAAAATATTTTGTTTGTTTTATGTACTACTGTACACGTGTGGGCAGGGAAGGAGCGGAGCCCCCTACATCCCCTCTCCAAAAAAACTTAATCTATCTTAACTAAAACCTAATCTAACCTAACTTAATCTATAATGTTACTACGATACATGTGCTTGCAAAAGTCGCTACGTCGGTTGATGGGTACATTAAAATAATCTCATAAATAAAAAAAAGTCTTGGCGATAGTAGTGTACATTGAAAAGCCAAAACACAAAACTATTTCGGACTTTGATCAAAACATTTGGTTATTCCGCGCATTGACCAGTCAATCCTAGGATCGCTCGTACTTCGGGCTTTGACCATAATATGTATATACAATATCACATAAGTGTCTATTCTAGTAAACTTGGCACTAATTTATTATATAATAATTTACATAGTAATTATTCTAAAAAATCTTAAAAATAAAAATTGTTCCAAGTATTAAAATTATTTTGTTATGCAAAAATAATTTTTTTCGAATTAGCACCTTTGTCTTTAACTTGACTGTTTGACGAACACGCGTATCGATTCGCTCGTTACGTCCTACGGGCGTTACAATGAACGTCAATGACGCAACGACGATACGCCGCCTACGTCACGAATAGCGTCACGGAATGCGTCAGGTTGTCAGATAACACACGACGGAAAGAATTGCTGGCGCGATCGTTACCGGCTCAAGTTCAGTCCTCCGAGAAACTTTACTCAGCATTTATGCGATTGTCCACAAATGCGAAATCAAAATCAATTCGAGAGAGAGAGAGAGAGAGAGAGAGAGGGAGAGAGNGAGAGAGAGAGAGAGAGAGAGAGAGAGAGAGAGAGAGAGAGAGAGAAAGAGAGAGAAAGAGAATCTTTCTAATCGATATGAATTTATGTAAAAATTCGATATTTTTCAAGAAAATTATTTTATCAAAGAAAAGATTTGCGCAAAATAGCATTCTCTTGAATGTTATTCTCGTAGCTTTTATCAAGATGCCGTGAAAAGTAGCTTGCATGTAAATATACATCTGACCGATCATCATTCCCTACGGTTTAATTTCGCAACAGCCGTCTGAGAGCTGTTCCGCCACCCTAGCCAACGTCATACTCTTTCTCCCCAAGAGACGCCGTGTATATATAGGGAGGATTTGATGACTCAGTCGTTTTATATGGGGATGCAAGAGTCAGGTCTCAAATGAAAATGCAACTCCTGTCTGCTTTTAATGAACAACGGTGTGACATTGATAACATCAGACTTGAGAAAGCAAAAAGAAGAAAGCTACTACTCAAACTTAAGTTCAAAATAAAATTTTGTAATAAACAGTGTATCTCAAACAATTAATTATTATCAAAAATGTGTAAGTAATATTCTTTATTAAAGAAGAAATCAAATATTAATATAGAACATCTTAATTTCTTTTTAAATCAAGAAAGAATTGAACTTTGAGAATCATAAGCTGAATGTATGAAATATATTTTTAATGTATAAACAATAATAAACATAGAAAATACAAATTGAATAACAACTCTAAAATTCATATAAAGTGTTATTTTGCATCACATTTACATAATAAATATATGTATATGAATTCACAATGAAATAAGTTTTTAAATTGGTGGATTAATATTATGGTGGGTTAACATACACACACACATACATATATACAAGGTACCCTATTTGAATGTACCATCTGGAATATTGCGAGAACTATGCATTTTCAAAGAAAATAGTTTAGTCAAAACTTGCTTGATTTTGAGGAAGAAACAAAATGGCGTCATTGATTTTTGAGTTGGTGGATGTTTTCAAGGTCAACTTTTTTTTTTAATGGAAACCCATATTTTTCTTTAGACCTTATTTTATGTAAGAAAAACAAACAACTTTTATCTGAACCATTTTTTGATTCGACTTCCATATTCCAAGATACAAAATAATGTATTTGTTTTTCAAGATATTTTATTATAACATTTTTGTTTTATTTGCAACTGTTAATACCATCCCACTTGTGAAACTCACTGCAATAAATGCTCAAAGTGGTGGCCTTGCACTTCCAAACAGTTATTTGTCTGATGTTATTTACACTTATAAAAGAATGATGCATATAGGAAATTTTTTTTTTAATACTTTTACAAGCATTTATAATTCGCTCTTTCACATTTTCTGGAGTTCTGCGAATACTGTTAAAATTGATCCTTCACCTCCTACCCTTAAGGGTGAAAGAGGGGGTAACTTTAAAAACTCAAATAAGAATCCCTATTTTTTTGTATTTCAGAAATCCTTGTTAAAAAATAATGACATTTTACCCGGGACATTTTTTATTATGATAAAAATTATAAAAATTATGAACATTTTTTAGCGGTGAGGGATTAATTTTAACAGTATTCGCAGAACTCCGGAAAATGTGAAAGAGCGAATTATAAATGCTTGTCAAAGTATCAAAAAAAAAGTTCCTATATCATCATTCCTATAGCATCATTCTTTCATAAGACGTGTAAATAACTGCTTGGAAATACAAAGTCACCACTCTACTCTCTCTCTCTCTCTCTCTCTCTCTCTCTCTCTCTCTCTCTCTCTCTCTTTGAGCATTTATTGCAGTGAGTTCCACAGGTGAGATGGTATCAACAGTTGCAAACAAAAATGTTATAATAAAACATCTTGAAAAACCCAAATACATTTTTTTGTATCTTGGAATATGAAAGTCGAATGGAAAAATGGTTCAGATAAAAGCTGTTTGTTTTTCTTACATAAAATTAGATGTAGTAAAGAAAAATATGGGTTACCATTTAAAAAAACAAAGTTGACCTTGAATTAACCTTGAAAACGTTCATCAACTTAAAAATAAGTGACGCCAGTTTGTTTCTCAAAATCAAGCAAGTTTTGACTGAATTATTTTCTTTGAAAATGCATAGTTCTCGCGATATTCTAGGTGGTACATTAAACTTGGACGCCCTGTACATATATATATATTACTATATTATATATTATATTACTATATACATATTACTATTATTATATTACTATATATTATATATATACACACACATATACAGGTTATTATGTAACTTCCCTATTTCATAACTTCTAAATGGCTCCGCGGTTCTAATAAATTTTATCAGGATGTTAATGACACTAATAAGTTTTGTTTGGAAGTGAAAAAAAATTGTTTTTAAAGTTTCAAAAACTGTCATTTTTAAATTAATATAAATATTTTTACTTGACTTTTATGTAAGAGCACAAATGAATATTTCTTAGTCAAGCAGTGATGCCAGAAGCTGACTCCGGTAGCATATGTAGTGAGGATAACGCACATAAGTGAAATAGTGTACATGTGATTCAGCGTATTAAAATCGTTTTTTTAATTGTCCGACATTTAAATTGTTAATTTCTTCAAAAAAAAAAAAATAAAAACAGCAAGAAAAAGATTTTAAATTAGCCAAAAACAAAAAACTATAATTTAACCTAACTTCATCCACGGATTTTCACCTTGACATGAAGGAACTTGAATTCCAATAATCTCAGGAAACATGAGGAATTGAATTAAAAGGGATGATCCATCACATAACAACGTTGCAAATGCACTTATAACACAGATGAATTTGTAAAAGCCAAATAAAAATAATTATAAATCAAAAATGATATTTTTTGAAAATTTTTAAAACTCTTATTTTTTAATTTCAAACAAAACTTATTAGTGTCCTGAACATTCCTAATAAATTTTATTAGAATCGGAGCCATTTAGAAGTTATGGAATTTTTAAATAGGGAAATTACTTTATAATCACCCTGTATATGATGCAAAGTAGCATGTTATATAAATTTTAGAATTGTTATTCAAATTTTCTATGTATATTAATTGTTAAAAATATATTTTACACGTACATTCAGCGTACTTTTAAAGTCCTATTTCTCGTGATTTAGTTTATACTTAATAAATAAATATTTAGTTTATACTTAATGGCCCTATATTTAATGTTTTTATTATCAATGCGTAATTAGATTTTATACATGATCAGCACTGACAAATCAATATGATATCGAGCAAGGCAAATTAGATTCACGCGATTATCCCGATGAAGTAATCGTGAAAGATGTCTAGTGCTTCCAGGATTGTGTGTAGAAAGCGGCCGCACAAAGGAGTCTGAGATCGAAGTCTCGGTTACACATGTGCTGCGCATCCTACGGTCGACTCTCAATACAGGGACGAAATCTCAATTCCTGCAGCTATAAACCGAACTGCAATAGTAACCGCTCGTGTGCCAATAAGCTTGAAATTCCTCTGAAAAAGAACGAACCTGACTCGTTTTTTTTTTCACGATATATTGAATGACTCTCGGCTATCTGGTTTTGTTTCCTCCGGTTTCGCTTACTCGTAATGTACTCTCCTCTTTTTTTCCTCGCAGTTGGAAGCTTGCCTTCTCGAAGAGAAGCGAAGAGAAGTGGTTCTCGTGTGGGGTACAGTGCGCGGCGATAAATCAATTCCACGAGACTGGAATTTTCTTTTTTCTTTCAACGAAACCGATTCACTGCCGCGCCGATTCACTGTGCATCGGAGACACGGTAAAGAATTTTAGAGCTTTTGTTTCACACTTAAAGCGTCGACGTGGATATTTTTGGATAATATTTTATCTCCCAGAACAATTTTCACAATTCACATATAAGTGTCATTATTTTCTGACTTTGGTGCTCGATATCGGCGATACGTTCCTGACCATGGTCGCGACCATCGTGCGACGGCATGGTCAGTGCATTTACAACTGCACGTTCGGCTCGGCGCTACTACGGCGTCTCAGTCGGTGTCGAGACGTCGTATGGCGCGGTTGTTCCGTACCCTTTTTTCAAATCGGTTCTGCCGCGTGTTTGTTTCTGTGTGAACGGTCCTATCAGGTGATACACGCATACGGCGCGCACCTGGCTCCGATCCGCAGGTAATCAAATTCGGAGCAGCTGTTCCCTGACACAAAGTTTGTTCTCGCGGGAGTCACTTCGTTGTGTTGACGATTGCTATAGAATTGCGCGGTGATTAAGAGACGCTGAGATCATCGAAGGTGTTCGTAACATAATAAATTTGGGAAATCGAAGAATTAATTGTTGTAACTTCGTAAGATTGTGCAGAGAGTGATTTTTTGTCAGAGAAATTTGACGCAAATTATTCAAATTGTGTTTCTTCAGTTATTTTTTTATAAAGAAAGAAATTTTCTATAGAACATTTCCATTTATGTATGTATGTATAAAAATGTTTTTCTTTACTAGCAATGACGCTATAGGATGTCGCATACGTACTTTTCCATTTTTTATAAAAAGAAATTTATATTCACGCACGTCGCTTGTGTCTGTTATCGATCGAGCCGCACGATGATTCATAAACGGTCAGTGAAATATAAGAAAAACCTATAATTCCGTTTTTTTTCTGTAAATATATATATATATATATATATACACGTAATTCTCTTTTCTTCATAACTGGTGATTATTACGTGGAACGATCGATATACTACTTTACATTGATTATCAATGACACGTGAAACAATTGTTGTCTGCTATTAAGCACATTGTATGCATAACGTACTTTTTACTCGCGCACGTAGTACATGTAAAATCTTTAAACTTATATTTTTGAAAGTGCTGTAATCGGAAACTCCCCGAATCTGCTTATATTTGATAAAGCATGAGGAAATAATCGCAATATTATTACAAAGTAACAAAATAATCAATAAATAATAGACAATTTTTTTGTTAGAAAAACATTTAGATTTAGTTCCAAAAATTACTTCGTAAAATTCATAGGATGCGATATATTTTGTTTTACAATACGAGTAAAATAACACTAACTTTTATAACGTCGTTGTCCTTGTGAAACGTGTTTTCAACCTAAATCTAAACTTGATTCTACGGTTGTTTAATTCTTTTTTTTTTTTTTTTTTTTTTTTTTAATTTTGCATAGATCGTTTTAAAATTGTTGTCTGCAAGATAAATATTATGTTCCTCTGCTCGGATTGTGTAGTCATTTTACTCAGTTAATGTAATCAGTTGAATATATCATTTCCGCTTTCGATCTTGCTGCTATTTCGAGATCACGTATCCCAGAGCTCTCTTTTCTCTCTCAACTTTACCAATTTAGATCAACTATGATTTTAAAAACCGGTTTTTACGTATATATTTACGTATGCAGGCTTTCTGTGCGCAATTTAAGTGTTTCGCAAAGTTTTTCGCGCCCTTTTTCAGCATCGATGCTCCGAGTTGCGGAATGTTTTTGTCCAGGCAATAGTATTACATTCAGTTGTAGGAACACCTTGAAAAATTCTAACTATAGTGATTGTTGAGTCGTACTAGCGCGCGCGCACACACACACACACACACACACATACACGTGCGCGCTTATGAATGTTCACGTGTGAGAGTTTCACGTATCAGCGCGTAATGAATGACTAACCGCGTAACCTATTAGTTAGGCACTCGTTTCCCATAATCCAGCTGACATGCTGATTCGCCTTTTTGGTGTTAACCAAATCCGGCTCAGATTCGCACAGCTCGTATTGTATATCAAAAATTAAGAAAAAGATAATAAATCGAATAAATATTTATTTAAGTATCCAAAAATTTTTCGTCTATTTGAACATAAAATCTGAGATATTTTTTTTTTTCAATATAGAAACTGTAGATTTTTTTATTTATAAAAATATACATATATATATAAAAGGATCGCTCGTAATGTAAATACAAAGTAAAGATAAGAAAGTCATTAACAAAGTCAATTTGATGACTAATACGAGAAGTTATTTAATATAATTAAAAGGCAATATGTTGTAAAATACATGCGATACTTTTTGTCGCATTATATTAAATTACAATTATATTAAAAAACTTTCTCAGATTGCTCAAATTAATCTCGTTAATATTTTTCTTTTATTTATTTATGTTGAAATGAATAAAAACAAGAATTATCACTGTTATAAAAATTTCAATTCTGCAATATTTTTATTACTACAAAAGTAAATAACTCAATTCGTGATGACATTCGTGTCGTATCTTTTTCAAATATTGATGTGACGTTCTCCCAAAAATCGATAGCTCGTAACTGGAGAGCAATTTGCGGTGCACGCTCTGTGGATGATAAAGGCACGCCAGAATTGGTAAATTTAGGGTCGTAGAGCGAAAACAGAGAGGGTGATACAATTAGGTCGCTTTCCTGGATGAAGGGTTTTACATCGGCGTTATTAAAATTGATATGGAAGAGAAATGGAGAGAGAAAGAGAGAGAGAGAGATGTGAGGTGCTTAACGTAGTTTAAGCACTTCCTGCTGCTATACAAACGAGCTATGTTACCTTCTTTTATGGACAATACCTGCGTTGCATAATGCATTCCGATTGACTGTGCTCTTCTTGAGAGTGTCGCATGTAAGAGAGAGAGAAAAAAAAGAAAGAGAGAGAGAAAGACGCGATATATTCCAGATAGCATTATACTGACATGTGTCACCACCAAGACCTGTTATTATCAAAACATGACAGAGAAACAGCGCTCTTTGCGTCGCAGAAAAATTCGAGAAAACCAATTTACAAAGATTCATTTGATTTAAAATTTATACAGGGTGAGTCTGATAAAAAAAAAGGTCAGTACGTTTTTCTCAAAAACGATTAGAGATAGAGAAAGACATCCGTTATCAAAATTGTAGGACAGTGAAAAAAACATACTTTGAATAACCTTAAATAGTTTTTTTCACATTACCAATCAAAACTTTGTTTTGTTTCTAATGGAAAGGGGTATTTTTGAATCACTCTTTCGATAGTACTCGATGAGCGTAATAACCTTTATATTAAAGTATTTTTCGAAACCGGCCCAGTGATCTCGCGGTCTGAGTGCAAGGGCTGCGAACCCGGAGTTCTCGAGTTTGAATCCGCTCACCACCTAAAGGATTTTTTCCGGGCCCGGTCCCCCTTTCAATCGAATGTATCGATTGATTTGGCGAACAGAAGAATCGAGACTCCAAAAATTAATTCGAATGTAATCTCGAATTAATCATCCTCCTCCCACAAGGCGATCAGAGTCACAACATCTCGAAGCCCGACACAAATGGGGCACGCCCACTGTGAAAGAAGGCCGTGTATCGCGTGGTAGTAGGAACAAGAACTGCACAGAAAAGCTAAGGAAAAAAATAGAAAGAAACCAGAGAATAAAGTAAAAAGGAGAAGATATGAATGTGGCCCGGAAAAATCTCACGACGGTTAAGGGGCACGTTAAAATCAAATAGCATAAAAAAAAAAGTATTTTTCGAAAACTCAACCGTTGTTGAGATATAAACAAAATTAGTCAAAATAAAAAATATGGCACAAATCTTTTTACTATTGCGATAAGTGCTCAAAAATTATTACTTCAGACGTATCTGTAGTCATCGTAGAATCTTGCTTGAATTTCTTCTAACTCTTGAACGGTTTATTTCGCAGAAAGTATTTTGTTATTCTGTCTATCATGTTTCCTCGAGTGGTAAGACGGTAAAAATAAGCTAGTTTTCCACTTTTCTCTTTCCACCAAGATTTATAGCTTTTGGCACTCTCTTGAAAATAATATTATTTTGTAAAAATTATATCACACAACTATAGTTTTCTTAAATAAAATTGTCCACATACTTTTATTTATGTGCGTCCGACGCATATTGCATATTTTTATACAAAGGTTAAGGATGCGACACAATACCGCCCGGTGGTTTCTCGTGTCAGGTCGCGACGTGACGGGGCGTTCGCTTTATCGTTTTATCGTATACGCGTCGGAAAACGAGGCGTCGACGGGCATCGACACTTTTATCGTTCTGTGTATATTTTGTGTGTATTTCACTTAATCATATTACATCGGTACACATGACGCGCGCTCGCATGACGTTTCTCTGTTCGCGATGTGTCCGACGAAATTTAATCCCGAGGAAATCGAATTTCGACCATCGATACACCTTTGTACGGAAAAGGGATCCAATCAGTCTGTGCATTTTTTTTTGTTCTATTAATTTTACCTTTTATCTTGGGACAAATACGCTCGGCTAGTGTCACGTTTGCGTAACGATGTACAAATATATATATATATATATTTTTTTTATCTTCAGAAAGAAAAGATATAGAATTGTTTTTTCTTTTTTTAGCACATAATTATATATTCAAGATAATACAAAACTATTAAGACACGATGTTTTTCAAGTATTTACACATAATTTTTTTCTTATTTTTTTTTAAACTGCTGAGAGGATGTTTTAGCAGCGAAAGTTAGATTTCATTCTAAAGATAGTCTACGCACATTTCTAAATAATTCGTGTGTAAAAACATACGAATTATTTAGAAATGTGCTTTTCGAGTGGAAATCACTTTAAATAGACCTGACGTTATCTACAAATGAGTGTTTTATTATGTTTTACTATATTGTTTTTATTTTACTTTTGTTCTGTAATAGTTTGAATAAACGTTTTAAACTGCTACGGAAAATAGTATATTCTTATACAGGGTGTTTCAGAACTATGGGATCAAACTTTTAGGGGTTATTCAGTGCAACAGTAGAAAACATTTGAGTATAGGGACCCATGTCCGGAAAAGTGTCACTACCGCACTACGGCCCTAAGACGCGTTAAAATTTAGAA
>NW_018020801.1:28358-138981 GCF_002006095.1 Pseudomyrmex gracilis | reverse complement strand
ATCGTCTTTCTAAATTTTAACGCGTCTTAGGGCCGTAGTGCGGTAGTGACACTTTTCCGGACATGGGTCCCTATACTCAAATGTTTTCTACTGTTGCACTGAATAACCCCTAGAAGTTTGATCCCATAGTTCTGAAACACCCTGTATACGGTCACAATGGTCAATGCGCGGAATGAAGATTATCGCCTATTAGTGTGGCAAAACGTGACTGCGACGTAACAAATTGACAATTGAGAAAGATGTATGCGTCAGTTTTGCACAGAGGTCTTGTGAGATTTCAAATGCATTTAACTCTCTCTTTCTCTCTCTCTCTCTCTCTCTCTCTCTCTTTCTCTTTCTTTCTCTCTCTATGATACCGAGATTATGTTTTATAAACTTCTATTGAAGCAGTTTATATCTTGTGACAGAAACAATTTAATTTTATTGAAGCACTACGTCCATTGAAAAACTTATGGAAAAGTAGGAGTATGTATTTGTACACATATAATTTAATTTACAATAATTGTAATATAAAGTATAATCTATTAAAACAATAAATTTATCCTTTACTGTTCTGATAAATTAAAATTAATATCTGATAAATTAAAAGACGAATTAAATGAATTGAAATTACCACTTCCATTGTTTTACATTTCAATACATATTTTTTTCTGTTTCCATAAAATAACCTTTGATGTACGGAGCCGTTTAACCTTTTGACAATGTTTCACGTGTTGCCCTTTAACTTCGAGAGAGAGAGAGAGAGAGAGAGAGAGATAAACGGAACCTCCACGAGCGCTTCTCAAAATGCATAACTTCCTAATGGCACGGGGGAGAGGGAGGGGTTTATTTTGCCTACGCAAATACGCCGCGATACGCGCACCTATACCGAAAGTACAAACACGCACGTCACCTTCGACCTTTCGAGACTTAATTGACTTATCGATTCATCGGAGCGCGAGCGGAAGTGTCTCTCTCTCTTCCCATTAGCGCTTGTCGATATAAAGCGCGCGCGGATTCGTGTTGGTTCATTTTCCTTTGTGTCGCCAGTCAAGTGTAAGGATGATTAATTCCACGATAAATGTATCATTGCGCTTTCGACATTCATGGCCGCAAGTGTCGCTTTATGAATGAAATAATTAATTATGAATGCTCTTTGTAATGAGGTTAAAAGACATTATTCCGCCTCTCTCTCTCTCTCTCTCTCTCTTTTTTTATCTTTTTTTGTTTGCTCTATAGATACGCGCGCATTATATTCCATTTGAAATGTGTTTATCAGACGTTTTTATCTCTCTCGTTACGTACATTATCGCTATATTTAAAACCTAATTCCGATTTTCATACAAGTTGAAAAAGATTAAAAATATGTATACAATTTTATACAAGTCTTCCTGAATTTATTTTTTGATATATTAGAATTTAGATAGATTACCGAAAGATTTTTGATTTATATAAAAAATATGACAGTTTTGTAGAAAAAGAAAAGAAACAAAAAAAGTAATCGAGACAATTGTTCTAAAATCAATTTATACGAAATTACGAATACTACTCGCGTAGTGAGTGATGACGAAGTGACTCCGCGTGACGCGCAAAATTCAATTTTCGTGCGAAAACTGTCAATCAATCAACAAAACTTTAGATTTCAACGGCAGCTGTCGAAGACTCGCCTCAGCGTGTCTGATGCGATGATACGCTCCTGTATCTCGGCCGAGCAATCGTACGCAAACATCGTCATCAAACATCGACACTGAGGCGTGATGACGCGACGTCGGCAGACGATTTAGTTCACCGGCGACGGGGACCCGCGTAAGCTCGTCATACCGCACCTCAGTTCCCTCGCGGAAAGAAAGGAATATCGTTCTTTTTGCAAGAAGGATACTAAGACGCGAATACAGAAAAAGAAAAAAACAGAAAGAACAGAAGGACGAAGAGGAAACTACTCTTTTTTAGTGAAGAAAGAGACATCGAGAGGAACATCGAAAGGGGTGAAGAGGGTAAAGAGGGGACGCAAGAGGGCAAAACACGTGGATGCTGTGGCCGGTGTTGGGGGGTGATGATGGGCTAAGCCCCATAACGTCGCCCTCACCGGCGGCAGAGGCGAACGGCGCTGTTCCCTCCGCTAAGGGGGTGAGTAAATTGACTCCTTTGCTGCTGTGCGCCCCCTGCAAGCCCAGCCACCGGAAGAGTCAGAGCTCCACCCAGTGGTACGTGCAACAGGTAAAGAGAATTGGCAAACAAATCGAATCATCGAATAATAATGATGATGATGATAATGATAATGGCGTTCTGTGTGGACTGACTGACTGTCCCTTCTGCTTCGTTTTTGTTGCTGACATGCGCTTGTCACGCGCTTCTCGAGGAAGAGAAAGTGATCCCCGCGCGCTCGTACACATTCGTATATATTCGAGAAGATTACAAAACGATAACATGTCGAATGCGATAAGATCTCCTCCAGTTCGAGTGGCGGCGTGATTTTCTTTCTCAGTTTCCGTTCCGTTTGATTTGATCGCTTCTGTCGCTGAGTGTATTTTTGGTAATTGCCGTATGTGATGATTGTGTTAGTTTAAACATGTCATGTATATTTCGAACAGAATGTATCTTCATATTCTCGACAATTTTATGCAGATTTTAATTATAAGTAAAATTCTCTTTAATGTAAAAAATTAATAAAATTCTCTTTTTACACAAAGAGAATTTTATTTGTTAACACAAAAGCTTTATTCTCGTGTATTGTATATTAACTTGTATATTAACATTTTCACCGCGAAGCATTTCGAACAAAGAACTTTTGTTGCAAGCTTTTTTTTTTAAAAAAAACGTATTTTTACGTGTCCCGACAACAATGTGTGTCTAAAAATTGTTCTTGTGTAGAGAAAACTGTGTGTGAAAAATTTCTTTTTGTTAGATACATCCTGTGTATTTGCATGCAGTTCGCTATAGAGTTATTTTTGATCGATCGAAAAGTGAATATTTGATACAGCATCGAGATGCACATAAAAGTGTCGATTTTTTGTTGCTTTTATCATCTTGTGTAGTCTAGATGCATGATAAGCGGAAAGTGTGCGATGCATTTGCATATATACATATATATATATATACGCGATAGAGAGACACATATCAGTCTCTATATCCGAAACCTTGAGAGTAATGAATGATATCGACATTGGAGCCGCAGATTGAATCGTGTAAGTACTGCATGCGCGTGCGCGCACGAGCTGTCAATCGGATGACGATAAATTCTGAAACACGCGTCAAATCGCGGACTTCAAATAAATAACGAGAATCACACGACTCGTTCGAGTCGATTCGCAGAAGCAAGTTTGCGAAAATCCCGAATGTTTCCAAGTCTCTCGAAGGCCACTTTATTGTAAGTCACGATGTAGTTTCATGTGACGCGTCAATATTTGTCTCTGATACACGTATATACATATGCACGTAATTTACTGTACGTAATCTTTTATGCATGAATTACTCAAACGTCGATTAATCGACACAATTATTCTTTTTAATTTGTTTTCAATGTTATTTGTCGATCAGTGTCAAAAAAAAAAAAAAAAAAAAAAATGAGATTGCACTTGAATGATATTCGAAACAATTTCTCAATCCTTTTTATGCGACTGAAACACACCTATCACTACTTGTCACACACATGCGCGCGTTGTTTAACCGAGTAATCGGGGTCAAAGTGCCATCGGGATTGTATTCGTTTTCTGCGTGACAAATGAAAAAAAGCGATCGCCTCCTCGCAGCTCGATCGGCACAAAATAAATTCGCATCAGTCGTACAATCGTCGTCATCGGCGTGAAGAGATATTTTCTTCGAAAAAAAAGCTAGACATAAATATTTTTAAACATCAGAAAATTAATATAAATGTAAATTTTTTGAAGTACTTAAAAAAACACGCGCTGATGATCTTCTTCGAAAAAAATTTCACGTGGAATCTTCATCTCATTAGTGATTGACACACGTGATCTCGACACTGGTCGACACTGATTGCATCTTTACAGACGGAGAGAAATTTCGTAAAACACGATGTATCTTCATTTTCACGCTCGAACGTCTAGTTCACGACGTCTCATTCCGCGAGAATATGACGGGAAATAATGGTAGGTTGGTATTTCGGGATCCTCGCCGGCAAAAGACCGTTGACCCCCGGCGAGACGTTTTCGCGAGATTCCGCGACGCTGTTTAACCACACTCGCTATATGTACGACACGAATAACACCGTCCGCTCTAGAAACGTTACTTCGCGGAGAACAATGTTATTACGAAAATACCATTGACCAATTAACTTATGGTCGGTATCACGTCGACATCACGTCGTGAATTTTGCATTCGTACACGACAATCGATTCCGGACGTATATACGCGAATCGTGTTTCCACGACCTCGCGCTGCTCGCTACATATTCGGCCGATTTGCGGCAAAATCGTATTAATATTCAGATGCTCCGAGAAAGAGAGAGTCACTGCTCTCACTCTTTTTTTCTTTGTCCGTCTCTTCTCTCTTTCTGTCGTCGTCGCCAAATCGATATTCGCAATCTTAAACTATTTATTCTGCTTGACGTGAACGTGAAGTTTATAGCTCCGCACATTCTGTACGCGATATAAGTATCCATCCACTAAAAGTTAAATAAGAGACAGGAGTCATAAAAGTGTGTAAAAATGCTATTATCTCGAGACGCGCGTGACGCAATCGGTGAGTAACACCGATATAAGTGTACGCAACCTCATTACCGGAAATCGCCTTAATTATCGTTCGTTTAGCCTCGATCGGTAGATATTCCGCGCGTAGTTTCGCGCGCAAGGAATGGGCATCACGTGCCCCGTGCCGTTTCGCAGCTAAACAATGGACGAGTCTCGAGAGAGAGAGAGAGAGAGAGAAAAACAGCGCTCAAGGACTAAAGTCGTCGTCGCAGGTACGAGAGAGAACCTGGAGTTACGCTCGGGTTCCTTCTCGCAGCCGTCTAATTGCTCGACCGTTCCGGATCCGTGACCGAGCACGCGGACTTTAGGCTTTGCAGCAGACGTCGGTCGCGTCGATATTTCTCGCCTTATTTGAATTTTTTCTAACAAAAACTTGGTCAAACATCTCTTAAATTGCGACAAGTTTATTCTTTATTTATTCGAATATCGCTCATAAATAAAGTGCGCTCATAAATAAATAATGAGCACGTGTTGTTATTTTTTATGAATACAGTTGTACACGCGAGAAAAAAAAGAACTCATTCTTAAATAATATGTACTAATTAACTTCCCAGGAGAGTGATTATTATCCGTGTGCGATATCTCTTTCGCACAAATGTGAAAGAGAAAACTGACGTATACGTCGTGGTTTTCAACTCTCTGCTATTTTGCCGCTGAGAGCGATAAGTTCTTTTCTCGCGTGGCGCAAGAGAAAAAAACCTAGGTGGCAATGACACGTTTCTGTGTGATCGTTTCTTTGCCCTCAATGTGTATCATCTGTATGGCTTCGGTTGCAATCGCTTTGGTGTCACTGTGAGTACGTGTATTTGGATTTCGACATTAAGCTTCTTTACAGGCTTTTGATACTTGTCTTTGTTTACGGGGATTTTCAATGTCGCGTAAATAAAAGGTGACTGGCGCTTGTGTCGCAATCGATACCGATTCGAGAGCCTCGCAAACGTCACAGGACGCGTGTGGCGCGCATCATTATCATTATTATTTTTATGTACATACTTAACTTTAAGTTTTTATTACAATATATGTTGTGCGTTATAATGTTATATTCTTAATACACACGTATATTAATTAATACTTGCGAGATTTTCTATTCAGTTTTATAAATCGCACACACACACACACATATATAACTGTCTGTGAAGTAAATTAAAATAAATAAATCAAAATTTCTGTATAGCTGTACGTATGTTAATATATATATATATATACACACACACATATATATAATATTATATATGTAATACTAAAATATATATTATATACAGGATGTCCGACAATTAGTGTAAAATTTCTCGTAGCCAGGTAGAAGGAGTAAAACTGAGTCGAAAAGTCCTGAACCATTTTTTTCTATTATATATAATAAAGAAGTAATTATTGAATAAATCAAGCCAATCAGCGCCGACCTTTAGCCGAACGCACGTCAGTCAACCATGCGTCTGATGTGCGTGAGCGCTCCGCGCGGCTCACTGTCGTGCGCCTGGCTAATGGTCGGCGCTGTTGGCTTGATTTATTCAATAATTATTTCTTTATTATATGTAATAGAAAAAAATGGTTCAGAACTTTTCGACTCAGTTTTACTCCTTCTATCTGGCTACGAGAAATTTTACATTAATTATCGGACACCCTCTATATACAATATATAAAATATTATATATTATACATATATTATATATATGTATATAATAATATTAGAATATGTATAATATATATATAATATTATTATTTGTTATATATATACACTTAGTGACAAACGTTAAGGAACAAAGTAGTTATTTAAGAATTTTGATGTACAAATATATATTACTAGTGATCAAAAATTCTGTGAAACTATGAAAAATAAATTCAATTTATTTCGGAAATGAGTACATAAATAATGTGCGGCGTTCTATATGGTCAGCGATTTTTAACGTTAAAAATATTACTTTGTTTCGTATCTTTTTGTCATTAAGTGTGTGTGTATATATATATATACATATATATATTGAGTTCAATTAAATCTTAATTAAATGTAAACTATTTAGAGAAACAAAGATCTCGCGTCACTTTCACAAAGTAACCGGAAGTATTTCGTGATAAGCATCGTTATAATTGCATGTATTATCTTTTCGCGCGCAGCGATACGCTGAGACGCTTTTCCCAAAGGCTAACTACCTTTTACGTCAAGTTTATCAACACGCGTGTGTTACATCATCGCGTGAATGCGCCCATCTTTATCACGCTGAAATTAATTATGTATCTACAAGCTTCGACTGGCTCTGATAAGCGACATGCTTGCTCACACGCACAAACCACAAGCAGCTACGTGTTTATTAAATATGTGACTCATGTGAATTTCATTTGATTTTTCATTAAATTAAAAACGACGTAGAGGATACATCTAAACACATCTGGGGATTGTATTCATTTTGCCCAATTAATTATCTCGTTTTAATTAATGTCAATCGATAATATTTTTATTCGTGATGCTTTTTGTGTTCGTTCTGATTGATTCTTGCGTTAAGTTTTCGATCATCATTTGAAGTCTTTTTTCAGGATGTAAAAAAAAAGTTTTGTAATTATAATTCAAGAAATTAGAGCGAAAAGAAATTTATATGGAAAATGATGCGCGTAGTGCATGTTTAGCGTGTCTCGTTAGATTTTTATAGAGCGAATGAGAAGCATTTTTAGAATGAAAAAGCACGCGAATGACTCAATTTCGACGAAGCACAACAAATTAAAAATCACAAAAAAAAAAGAATTAAAACGTTTATTTCCATCTGGAATTCTCTCTCGTCTGCTTTTTTTCTTTTGCGTTGATTCTGTTAAAGTTACGCGACGGAGAGTGACTTGTAGTTCGCCGAGTAAATTAGAAGCGTAAATCATCCCCCCCGGTGTGCTTCGTTATCGGCTTTGTTGCTGTCAGCGACATCCATCGGGGGGTTACGGATGTTCACGACTAAGTTTGACGTTCAATCTTGCAGCCTACGTGGCGTTTATGGGGCGAGGAACGAGGCGACGGCGTTATATACACGGTGTACCTGAAGAAAGTCCGGTATCATCGGCCCACAAGGAGTCTCTCGGCATCGGTATATATATAAACAAAGTTTTCCGTATTTCCACTAAAATAATTTTCAAAGTTTTACTTTTAATACTATTAAAAAGTTTTACTTAACAAGTGCTTTAAAATTAAAAAAAAAAAACCACTCTTGATCTTAAAAACGAGATAAATTTTTACGCCAATTAAATTCGCTCAATATGCTAAGCGTCTTCCGCTTTGATTCCGCCAGGATTCTGACGACGAGATCTCGCACTTGGAATGGGAGACGGTGAGGGTGCGCTTCCTAAAGGCCGGCACGGTGCAGAGGCTGGTCGAAAGCTTGGCAAACGACGACGGCGAGCTCGAGTCCACGTACATAAACGTCTTCCTGGCGACTTATCGGGCCTTCACGACGCCACACGAGGTCCTCGAGCTGCTGCTCGCCCGTTACGACGCTCTCGACGAGAGCGCCGGTTGCGAACAGCATCGCAAAACGTTGGTGCAGGCGCTGCACGTGTGGCTGGACGCGTATCCGGGTGACTGGAAGTCACCTCCCAATCATCCTCTTCTCAACAGGCTGCTCGAGTTCACGCATAAACGTCTTCCTGGCTCCGAGCTCGAGCTTAAGGCCAGGCATCGGCTACACCGTTTCCAGCGCGAGGATCAAATAGGTAAATGACGCGAAGTCACTTCCCGCTTTCCGAGAGTCGTATAGTCTCGTGAAATTTACACGTGGGAACCAGCGCGATAGATAAGGCAGCGTGCGAAGATTAAATACAAGGAATTTGAGGACTGATAAAGATGAATGAAGAATAGATCAAGGTGTGAAATCCTTATCAATATATACACATAGAAATATACATCGCGTATTTCCTCTGCGAAATCCAAACATTAATCGTGTAACTGTATTTAAAAAGAGCACAAGTGGAATCTTTGTGTTGAATTTTAAGAATATCAATTTTAATTCTGGAAAGATCTGATTGATTTTCTACCGGATTGTCAGAAAATTAAATTCAAATCTAAAAATAAAGTACACAGTCTCTTGGAAAAGATAATGACAATGTGTGTTTATCGAATGATTCGGTTGACGACTTGGATTGTTAACTTCAAATTCACTGAATTATCGCGATGAGAGAGAGTTATTATATCCTCTGGAATATAACGTTACGTTATCGACGATAAAGATCGTATATTAGAGTACAGGTCGTTGAAATTGACGAAACACAAGTCAGAGGACGTTTGTGTCGCGAGACGTGAACGAAGTTTGAAAGAACAGAAATCTATTGAATTGTTTGATACAGCGAGAGAGAGAGAGACAGAGACAGAGACAGAGACAGAGACAGAGACAGAGACAGAGACAGAGACAGAGACAGAGTCAGAGACAGAGACAGAGAGAGACAGAGAGAGAGAGAGAGAGAAGGAAGCTGGATGTTAGCGGTGGTGAAAGGCCAATCAAACGGTTCACAGTCTCGCACAAAGGCGTTTACTTCCCCGTGTAAATTGAGGGTCCATTGCAACTGCTACGGCGTCATGTGACTGAAGTAGAGTTCTCACCTTTCACTCGACTATGTATATAGAATTCGCATTTGCACAAAAATCTCTCTCTCTCTCTCTTTCTCAAACCGTGTAATACTCTTCGGAAATAAAATGGAGCCCAAATTACAAAAAACGCAGAAAAAGTGTTTTGAAAAAGCAATAAGAAAAAATATGTAGTTTTCAACATTTTACATTTTATTTTCTCTTGAAAGAGTAGATTCGATCAAGAAGAATTTCTTAAATCGAATTTTCTCCTCCAGATTCCTGCATGGTCTACGACAATGGCCGACTACCCCGTGGCTCCCCGGACCCGATGTCGGATCACTGGGGAAACTATATTTTCCCCGAGGTGCCGCATCGTCATTTTGCCGAGCAGCTGACCCGCATGGACGCCGAGGTGTTTAAGAAACTCGTCGCCCATCAATGCCTCGGCGCCGTCTGGTCTCGTAAGGATCGTTCCAGGAGTCATGAGGCCGCCACAGTGGTGGCAACCGTCAATCAGTTCAACGCCGTGTCTCTGCGAGTGATCTCGACTATTCTGATCGACACGACGCTCAAGCCGCAGGAACGCGCGAGAATACTCGAGACGTGGATCGATATTGCGCAGGAGCTGCGTATACTCAAGAATTTCAGCAGCTTGAAGGCAATCGTTTCCGGTTTGCAGAGCAATCCGGTGTATCGGCTGGAGAAGTGCTGGCAGTACATGCCGCGTGAGAAACACGAGCTCTTTCGCGAGCTGGAGAGGATATTCTCGGAGGAGAACAACGCCTGGACGCAGAGGGAGCTGCTCATTAAGGAGGGCACCGCCAAGTTTGCCGATACCGCCGGCAGGAGTGATCGACACCTGCAAAAGCTCTTTCAAAAACAGAATACTCACGCGGGAGTAAGTTTTAAATAATAAAACGTTTGCAACTAAAACAACATTGTGACGTTCTGTCTTCTTTGTGCATTTTACAAATATTTAATATGCAAAATTCCCTTTCAGAATATTAGTTACGGTACGATACCGTATCTAGGCACTTTCCTGACTGACTTAACAATGATCGACACGGCAATACCGGACACGATAGCCGATGGTCTCATCAACTTCGACAAGAGACGGAAGGAATTCGAAGTGCTCGCCAGGATACGGCTCTTGCAGGGCGCGGCAAACGCGTACAATTTTAGCGCGGACTCCGTGTTTGACCGCTGGTTCCACTCAGTGCTCGTACTGGACGATCGGGAAGCTTACAAGCTCAGCTGCCAGATCGAGCCACCGCCAGCGAGCAACACTCTCAACAACCGCGGCAAGAAGAAGCAGGTCGGATTATAGAGAGAGAGAAAAAAACAAAATATATTGAAATAACATTCAAATACAGCTACGTGATATCCATTTCTAACTGTTGGCGATTACAGGGTCATCAAGGTCACCGTAAGAACGACTCGATCGCTTCTACATCCAGTTCCAGCAGTTCCCAGTTTTACTGCGACCTCGATTCTCTCCCGAGTTCGCCGCACAATTCCTTGGATCGGCGCACCTCACCCTCGCAGTTGTCCAGCTCGTCCTCGAGCTCTTCCCTGCCATCCCTGGACGTGTCGCTGAGTTCCGGCGGAGGTGGCAGTCATCAGACTCGTCTGGCACCCCCGACTGGCGCCGTAGCAGCGAACGGCAGCACTCCGAACCTCGCGGGACTGTCCAGTCCCAGTCATTCGCACAAAAGCTCGCCGGACTTCTACATCATCAAAGTTACCATGGAAACGGACAATGTGGAAACGCAGGGCGTAGTGCTGTACAAGTCGATTATGCTGTCGAACAACGAGCGCACGCCGCAAGTGATTCGGAACGCGATGCTGAAGCTCGGCCTCGAGGGCAGTCCCGATCAGTACACCCTGGCGCAGGTGCTGCCCGATCGGGAAATGGTGCTGCCCACTTCGGCCAACGTTTACTACGCTGTAAATACCGCGCACAATCTGAACTTCATACTGAGATCGAGAAGGGAGTCCAGTGACGCGGCGTCGGACAGTCCCAGGAGCAAAGGCAGCGGTCACAAACGGTAGCTGCCTTCTGAGTAGCTGCCAAAAAACGACGCGACCGAGAAAGAGATCCACGACGATCTTTCTCTGCTCTCTCTCTTTCTCTGTCTCGGTAACGCGGGAAGGACAATTTTGAACAATAATGCGGATTCTGAACGCGAAATCATCGAGTGACAATGAGTTTTTTTTTAGCGAGGAGAATCGCTGAATGTGACAGTGAGAACAAAAAAGTGAAATGCAACATCGATTGGAGTAATTGCGATGGAAAATTGTAAATGCGATATATTAAAACTTCAGAGAGAACTGAATATTAAGCTGTAATATTATATAATGAACTAGAATATATATATTAACATATCTACTGATTTTATATATATATATATAATATATCGCAATATTATATAACATTTATACAAATTATCATATTAAAATATTACAGCTCATTATTCAGTTCGCCGTATCGTATCTCTCTCATTGCAAAATCTAAAACACTGATAATTATTTATTTACATAATCATTATATAAAACTGCGATGATCATCAGCTATCGCGTCGCAATCAGGCGTCGCAATTGTTCCGATTGATTAATTAAATCGAGAGAGTAGCGAATCTCGCTCCCGCGCACGTTATTGTTTTTTTTTTTTTTATTAAAACTACCATGACAGTTTTCGCGGTTTTTTTCGCGCCGAATGAAAAATACGATCGCCGAAATGATATGATTAAAAGCCAAGCGCGATTTGTACGTACAATTGAAAGCGCAGCACGCACGTATGTACGCACGCACGATTTCGTACCCGTATTCAGATAAAAAAAACTCCAACCGTAGTTATGCAATCGAGCCTATTCTAGCAGCATTATTTTCTAGGAACACGTTAAGCGAATGAGTCACACACGAGGTTCTTATCGCTGTGATATATTGTGAAACGCGACAAACAAACGCGAATCCCGTAATAATTCTGCAAACCGGAACGTTCGAATATCCGTAACCGAATATCTGTTATTTATTTATTTAACACATCGTGAATTATCAATCGTTAAATGTGATAAAGTTTTTGTGTATACGATTATTTATTTTGATAACATTGTAATTCAGTGATTATTTGACAACAAAAAAATTTAATGATTGCCAGACTTGCGCAACAAGGAAATGATGTACAAATATCGCAAATGTGTTTTTTTTTAACCAATTGTTTCGCGTGCGATTATAAAAACGTAGGCATATTTTTGCGGCGGAACTTCGCGTGTGCGTGTGTGTATATATATAGTATATATATATAACATGTGTGTGTTTCGTAAAAAAAAAACACAAACATTGAAACGAGATTATAGAAAGATTAAACGACACACAAGAGCGCGGGGCAACTTGTTACATTTGTGAGAGACAAGTTAGTTGTGATGTTTTGTAAATAAATTATTATAATATTGCGTGTAGTGACGCGCATGACGGACTCGACCAAAAAAACGGGCTCTGCGTTGAAGCTCGACGAAATGATTGTCAATTATTCTCTATCGCTATTTTCTCTAGCGTCTTACTCTGAAGAGCGAGATTCTAACGAAATTAAACTAAGAGAACTGCCTCGTCGATATTCGTCCTTTTGTCCTCGTCGCGAATTCGTTTGCGCAAAAGGCAAGGAAATTTCTGTGATAAAAGAATCTCCACTTTCCGGATTTTTGCGATAAAAACAGAACAAAAAAAGAGATAAAAGATAAAAAAAAAAAAGATAAAAGAAAAAGAAGAATCAAATCGACTGCGCGTGGCGGCCGAGCAAGCTCACATTTTTTCTAATATACACAATTGAAAAGAAATAAGTTCGAGGAAGTTCGCGAGACATTTCATTCTTTATCGATCGACAACGAGAAATAGAGATAGAAAATCCAACCGCACAAATAAACGCATTTATTTATTTATTTATTTATTTTTTTAATGTTCTAAAGAAGTTTCATAATATTTGGAGATAAAGAAGTTTTCAAATATCTGTGGAAACTTAAAATAAAAAAATAAACTAAATGGAGAAGCGAGAATGATTTTGGGAACCGAAAAATCTTTAAAAAAACTCCTGGAATGTAAATATTTTACAAATTGGAATCATAAATTATTTTATAATTTCTATATATGTTTTTTTTATAAATTTAAATTTGATTGTATTCTCAATTATATATATATATATATACACAATATTTATATAATAAAATTTCGACTCGAACGTTTAAATTCACGTTTTTTAACCGAACATTCCTCGTATGCGGCAATATCCTCGATCGATACCAAGCCGATTCGAAGTGGGCGCCAAATGAACGTCGTTGTCAAAAAAAGTGGGCTTGTCCGGTTTTTTTGCCTTCGATCGAAGAGAGTCAAGCAAAACGAGAAAAACTTGCGTACTAATCAAGAGTCGATGTACTGCGTCGGCCGATCAATTTTTCACTTTACTAAAAAAATTCGTGTTTTTTTCTTTTATACGTAGCATGGCGCAAAGTGACATGGCGCTAGAAAAAAAAGAAAGACAGAGCGGGAACAAAATATATGGTCGAGCATTCCGACGATACTTTTTTTCTTTTAGGTTCGAGTAAGGTTTCCCCTGAGACGTTGTGGTCTTACACAATTTTGTACTTACTTTCCCTTCGCGCAACCCTTCCCTTCGTTCATATCTCTCTGTTTATTTTAATATAAGTAGCTGTACATTTCTCACACGTATATGATACACACGCGCGGACGTTCCTCACCTAACTGACGGAATTGTTTCTCCGGCGAAACGAAGTTCTCTATATATACATATATGTGTAGCACGATCTGACAAAAGAATGAGAATAGATGGCCTACACTTTTACACACGTACGGTGTAATATGTTTTTATCATCTCCTCCCGTTCAATAACCCTCCTCCTACCCAACCGTCTAGCTATTGTGACGAGCCGAAAAGCTTTCTCTCTCGACAGCCTTTTCAATTTTGCGCGCGCGCGCGCCTCTTCTCTCGTTTTTATCACCCCCCGTTAACCCGCTTGCGATCATGCTTGACGTGGAGTTTTTAATAACTGCTGGACAGTTTCCGTCATGCTTCGTCATGGTGTTTATTATCCATTTCATTACCGATATTTTTATATAAAAAAAAAAAAAAACGACATCCTTGCTAGAGCTTTCCCAGAGAAATGGGACGGGAGAAGTAAATTTTGTTTCGTTGTAATTTAATTTCGTTTTTTGCGCGCGCAGCACAAAAGAGATTAACATCCTAACTCTCTGTATCGTCTTATGTAATTAATTTGTAAACAAACACCGCACGAGAGAGGGGGGGGTGAAAAGTAGTACCTCGATCGGTATCATGCAGAACGATTTCATGTGGCCGACGAGTGGACTTCCGGCGTGTCGGCACATCCGGCACGCGAACCTGTTGATTTTCCCGCGAGGTGCAAGTACTCGAATACTTATACAAAGGTATACAGGTATAAGATTCTAAGTTAAACAAGGCTAATGGTTTCTACTTCTACTGGAAAGCTGCTTACCTTGCCGTTTGACGAGAAGAGAAGGATTGCGCAACGGTTATTTTCAATAGCCTGATGCAAATATTCAAGAACCCGATTGAACGAACTCGAGTGGAAGGTATGCAGGTGGATTGTTGTCTTTGCGAATTGTCGGAAAAAGTCTGTCAAGAGAGCGTTGGTTATCTGAAAAAAAAAAAAAAAAAATAGAACAGAACGGAAAGTTCGATTCGATTGAACGTTAAAATCTCAGGAGTGACTAGTCAAAGTTCTTATTTTTTAACGTGTCTTCGTATCTTTAACTCTCATTTAGAGTCACATCACCTATACCGCTAGAAAGACAATCATCGTTGTGTTCAACAAACGCGTATTTCGAAATAAGATTCGTAGAACGCAACACTAAACGAAATTCTCTCATTCTCTCTCCCGCCATTTGGTCAGAGACAAGAGTCTGAAGTCGAAAAAAATGCATAAACATGACGCAGGTAAGATAAGAAGAAAATATCGTTCGCATCAAATTCATGCAAAAATCATCTCGGCCACCTTGAACGGGAGGGTTCTGGTCGAGACGTTTAAATTAGAACGACCTATTTTTGCCACGGCGAGATAATTTAAAAGTTGCTGCTTTTCAACCGAGGGCAGCATCTCGTCGAATGTGTTGACCCGAACAACGAACGGTTTCGCGAAAGGAGCAACCGCGAGATACCGAGATCATGCCGCGCGATATCGTGATTGGTTTCGTAAAAGCAAAGTGGTTCAAGGCCGCCGCCGCCACCACCGCCGACGTCGACTACGACTACGTCAGAAGTGGTGAACCGGAGGAATTCGGATATATCCACACACACATTCTCTCCCTCTCTCTCTCTCTCTCTCTCTCATGCGCGCGCGGTGTTCTCGAGTTTAATTGATATCGAATTGGAAGTGAATTCCCGTCTGCCGCGTTCGCGGCGAGGCATACGTGTGCGCCAAATAATTCGTTACTTCGCTTTTCCGTTTCGGATCTTCTCTCTGTGACGTCAGAGTAACAGTTCCCGTCACGCTCGTACGGTCCCCGGTGTCTCATTATCCACGGGAAAATAGCCTCAATGCCGCGTTCATCTGGTTAATACTATTGATTCGCGTATTTACGTAAGGAAGCAATTGTGTAATTAATATTCTCCCTAATTAACTGAAATTACGTAAGAAAATTTTAATTGTCAGAAATCGATATAACAAAGACTGTATATTCAAACGTAGAGTGCGGGATAACGAAAATACGTAAACGATACGTCTGTTGGAAACAAGAATATAAAAACTAAAATATAAGGAAAAAAATACAGGATCTTTCAAAAACATTCGAAATTAATTAGACACTAATAATCTCGGACATTTGCAATCTCGTCTTTCGAAAGAGTTTAATAAAACACCAACTGCCAATCCGTACCGCGCGAATACCGAAATAACATCCCCTTCGTGTGTAGCGAGTCTCCCTATAGTAACCCTTCCTAGTACCGACACCCTCTCTGCACGGAGGCCGGTTTTCCGCGCGAGCCGACAGGAGTCGCGACGTCCGTCGCTTCCTCCCCCGTCACCACTTCCTCGTCGCCATTTCCATCCCCCAGGCGAGCCGGTGAACTCGAAGCAACCCTCGCTCGCAGCTTGCCAGTCGTGAGCTTCGTGCCGTGGTTGTTGGGGCGATGCGCCTGGCGCATCGTGAGACGTGCGCGACCGTAACAGCAGCGAGCAGTAGTGCATCGCGCGTCGCGCTACAACAATTGTGGTGGTTCATCGTCATCGCCGCCGCCGCCGTCGTCGTCGTCGTAAGCACCGGACTCGCTGGAACGACGACGCTCGCACGTGAGCACGTCGCCGCGGCAGCGAGATGAGAGACGTGAGTTCCCCCATTCGATCGGTCCACCTTCTCTCCGCATATCTGTGTCTCGCGCTCTCTCTCTCTCTCTCTTTTTCTCTCTTTCTGTCTTTCTCTCTCTCTTCTGTCTCTTTCTCCGCTTGCCTCCATGTGTTCCGCGGAGAAGGATACAAGATCAGAAAATTAGCCATCTTTGAGACCATTATCCGAGTCACTCGCTTGGTCTCTCTTTTCTCTCTCTTTCTCTCTCTGTATATAAAATCCACGGCACACTGTAACGCGATACACGTCCGCGATATCGCGGAGATGTCGTGCCGATCAGACATCGAGATGGCACCGTGCGTCCATATCTCTCCCTCGTTTCCACGACTAGGTTTTCGCTCGAGGCAAATCCTAGCGTTTGTGTGCTCTCGTGGCGCCTGTTCATTACCGAGAAAAACAGAATTACGGATATATTCCTATCGTCCGCGAATATACGACCCGCACCAAGCCGTCGTCGTCGCGGTAATTGGCTTCGCGCTTGTTTGTTCGCATATGAGGTCGCGCGAGCGGCAGGTGTGTTGCCTTGAAAAAAAAAAAGAAAAAAAAAATTATTACCATTGCAATACGAACTGCGTGCTGGTCGCGGGAAAGGGGCGTTAAGGATTAGCGCTCCGATCATCGGAATAATTGAACGACGCGCGACGACGTCGTTTGACGAAGACTGATTTTTCAACTGATTAGAAAGATCTGTAATTAAAGTTCGCCGAAGAGAGAAAGTTTGTTTCTCTCGAAAGGGTTTTTAGTCGGAGCATACCAATTCTCAAAGCTTTTTAAAAGTGATCCCGTGCGGAATAGCATCAGGTGTTCCTTCGAAAAATATTGCCATTGGCGATATAACAGCTCGTTCGGAAAAGTCTCGGACACGTCAAATATCAAAATAATCGAAGAGAACTGTAAATCTTTTTTTATTTTTTTTTTTAATCTTGACGAATGATCGGATTTTACATGCGACTGGAATATAATCCGCAATACTTTTTTGCGACGTTGCGTGTTAATTTTTTCTTTTTTTTTTACCGAGATTAATCATCAAGCGTGTTTAAGATAGGAAATAATCACGTCTTGGAAGTCGGCGAAGAATTTGGTTTGAAGCGCGCGGAACATCCGTGAATTTTTTTATTTCGGCTTTTTGTCATCAATGTCGCAATCTTCTTCAGCAGCGACGGAAGATTTTGCGACTTTGTTGTTGTAGAATTTTTGTCGCCCTTGAAAAAACATTGCGTCAGCTCTGTGACACGCCACTAATAACCCTATTCCCTGAAGACAACATACCGGCACTCGAGCTCCTGCACAAACATTCACGCTCGAAAACTGGTGGTTGGCGAGAACTGGTCTGAAGAACTTGACGAGAACGTCTGAAGAACAATCTATACTCGTAAGATATCTTCCTGATTGTCTTTTAGCTACTCGAGAGAGGAAGAGAGAGATCTATTGTCTTTCTTATCGTTCCCGTTCTTCATCGATCCTCATCCGTTTTTCGGGAGAGGGTTCTTCGGTCTTCTTTCGGGAGAAACCGCTGACGTGAGTCGACGCGCGGTCTGCTAAAAATTTGATAGAGTTAAGGGCGGTTCCTCGGTACGGTTTTGGCTAGGAAGAAAACTCTCTGTGCACAAAACCGAACCTCTCTCTCTCTCTTTTGCTCGTTCTTTTTCTCTCTTTCTCTCCTTCCCTCTCGTAACACTTTTCAACCCTCGACCTCGTGGCCGAGGATCGATCCTCCGCGGTGACGTGCTGCGTGAGCACACCCTCAGTGGAAAAACGCGGCCGCTCGGTCGCGTTAATAACTAATAAGTGGCCGCGTGTGTATGCAGGTATAGGTTAGGTATCGCATCTACGTACATACGTTCCGTCAGCCAACACGCGACCGCCTCCTCGCCTTTTCCAGGGTGTCGCGACGCGCGCTCTCGTTCGTCCACTCGTCTTCTACGTTCCACAAAGAACACGTGCCACGTGAACGTAATCGAGTGGCTCGTCGTGTGTGAAGACCGAGAGTGAGAGAAGAGACGATGGTGCACGTGGTGAAGATGATGATCTTCGTTCGAAAACGAGTTGCTTTTTATTGACGAAAATGTTGAGAAAGATGGCACAAAATGGTGGTGCTTAATTTGTTTGTATCGAGATATTCCCAGAAAAGGGAAGAGAGTTCGCGTTCTAAAAAAAAAAAAAAAAGAAATTTGTTCCAAATAATTTGCGATTTCGCGTATTGCGAATTTTGCAAATTCGCGCGATTAATTCACTCGAGATAAGAATAGAACTTGTTAATAAAGTTGAATTTTTTATAGCTTTGTACACAGAAGGTGAACGTTTCGACCAATATTTTGCGCGATTTTCAGAAAGAATTATTGTTCCAGTTTTGGCGCTGTGTTTGTTATTACCGTTCTATGTGAAAACACACACAAATGGTTTTGACATTTATTTAAAATTCTCGTACACACACACACACACATATTTGATTTTGTAATGACGTTTCTGAATTTATCATTTTTTTTATTATAACTGCGTTTCTCTCTAATAAATTAATACCGTGAAACATATTATTAAAAGAGCAGTATCTTTTATTTCTTATGCTTATTGCCGCTTTCTTTAAACGTTTTTTAAAACGGAGTTTTATATTCTCAGCAAACTTTCTCCGCACTCTTATATATAAAAGTAAAGATCAATGACAACAGTTTTTATGTGCTATATATATAGTATGTAAAAGCATATGACGAACAAAAAAGTTCCACGTATATTGAGAAAAAAATATTATAGCTATGAACGTTTAATTAAAAAGCGATTTTTCTCAATTAAAGGAACTCCTCTATGGAATAACGTTCGCTCTCACAAAAACCCGTTCAATTAAATCATAGATTTCAGGCCGACGTGCATCCTTGAATAAAAATTGATTTTGAATATTTTTTCCGTCCAGCGTGTAAACTCACGCGTGTTATTGTAAAAATAATTAACGCGTAACAAGTATTGGTAGAAATTCGTGAAAACTTTAAGATTTGCTTCAATTAAGACTCAACCGAAAAGAAAGAGCTCGAGCTGTATCCTCAAACTCCAAAATTGAACATTTTTATTTATTTTCAAATTTCACAGAAAATTTTTCTCCCGATCACGTCGAACTCGAAATCTTCACTGCGCAAAAGAAAAATAAAATTTCGACGTAATGTTTATTTTATAAACAGAATATATATGAGTAAATTCGCGCTCTTGTCCGCAACTCGCTCTAAAAGCCTTTTTACGAATCAAGGGAGAAGCTTTGCTTCAATAAAGTGAAAGAGAAACCTACGTTTCTCGCGTTATGTACACTTCACGCCTGACAAGTGCAATAAACTCAACGATGCTCCCGTTTTTTTTTTTTTTTTTTTTTTTTTTTTTTTTTTTTTCACACTTTGTTCGGTTTCGCCTCTTCGCGCGGAACATAATATACATATATATACGTTGACGGTGGCACAAACCGCGCTCGATCTGCCTGAATGTCGGATTTACACGGCACACACGTGGCGCACACGTAAAAGCTATAAATGTAACTTGGACAGTTCCGATCCATCCTGGCCTGACCGCGCGGTAAATTCTGAATACACGCGTGACAGTCACGCTAACCGTCACGGGAAATTGGATTCGATTCCCGCCGCACCCCTTCTTCCGCTCCAGCTTACGAAGGTTTGCTCAGAAGATTAAAAACATCCCCCCCTCTTTAGTTACGTATTATAACCTAAAAATGTTGACAAAAACGTAAATATTTTTTCTTATGTAAACGACACACACAAACACACACACATTGCCTCGAGGACAGTGAAGAAAATATCAAAAATGTCAATTTACTGGCAGTCTCAAAGTTTTGTTTGTCCCGGTATCGCATTACGATACCGCGCCATTCTTATCTCGCGCTTTCTGAAAGAAAGTTTCTTCATACGTTATCTTTCTTGATTCTCTCCCTTCCCAAAGGGTCGACAGCGTGTAACGCAAAAATAAGTCAGTGTGAACGACGCCATCATTGATCGCGCGTCGCTTATAAATGTCTCTCTCCGTATTATTAATAGATGGTTTCGCCGATTGTTTATACACTCGCGATTCACTCGAATGTGTATCGCTAGCAGTAAGCGATGCGCGAATCCGTTTCGAACACGATATCATACCCGCTGTACGTTCACCGAACGCTAAATATTTCCGAAGAAACCTTCTCAACATTCTCGGATTAATCGAATCACGGCACTTAAAAAAAAAATAATAACAATTTAATGATTCTGATTTATTGTCGCGGTCATTCCCTTATAGTATACGACACGTCGCGAATGTTTGCTGTATAAACTGCGGCACTCGCGGCAAGTTCCGTGATAATAAATATACGGCGCGGCGCGGTCGCGCGATCGCGATATCGTGATCGAAATAAATTACGCCGCCACATGGTTTTGGGCTTCGAGTGCAATTCCAAGAGGAGTTGGAAATTTACTTAGGGCCGCGGAGAACGTGAATATTCAACATTGCGACGTGCAACCGGCGGCCACGCAATGCAGTAGCAATTCGCGCGCTAAAACGCGCAAGAAGGGAGAAACGACGACGGGAGAAGTGAAAAAAAAAAAAAGAAAAGAAAAAACGGAGAAAGTGGGCTCGCGTGAAAAAGAAAAAAATACGCTAACTGCATGTTTCCCCTGCATATGTGCGACCTGCCCTAAGCTTTTTACGACTGGCGTGAGTCGAAAAAATTAACGATCACCATGCGTGATTAGGAAAAAGATTGCATATTAATTAGAGTATATCATTGACGTGTGCGGCAAAATGTTAACAATCGTTTGCCTCAGCCTTGCTCAAAGTCCGCGTTATTTTCCACGATCTCAATTCTAGGAAAAAAAAAAATAAACAAAATTAGATAATTTTTATTTTATACTAACAGCCGAATCTACATTCAATTAAAATAGTTTTTAACGGCTTTATATTGTGCGGTAAAATAAGTTGTTAGTTGTTGTTGATAATAAGTTGTTTGTTTTTTATTTGTCCCTCTTGTTTATATTGTTAGTACGTATGTTTTGTTTATCTTTCTTATTTATATTGTTCGCAAAACTCTTTGTTAATTTATTATCTTAGTAATATATCTATTTGTTTCATATATACACTAATTTTATTTACTTATACCGAATGTAACAAATAGTGTAGGAATCGTTACTGTTTAGAAGGAAAAACAATTGATTGATTTACAGTTTTTATACAGTTTCTTTTAAACAATTAACGTGAGTGGTCTGATAAGTTTGGTAAATTTCTATGATATGGTTCTAAAATTCATTTAATTACACGACGCCTAGAAAGTTCGATTTCTCAAACCTTTTCAGACCAAATTTCAACCAGAAGTGACGCGTTGTTCACGTTCTGTAATTGCTTAAATCGACCAATTTAGCAGTTGTCATAAAAAGGGAAAAACGACAAAAATGAAAAACCTAGATTTTCAAATTTAAAAACAGGTAGAAGTTGCACGGAGTCAGATCCAGAGAATAGGATAAATGAGAAATCAATTGGAAGTTTAATTCGTGTAATAATTTTGCCATTTTTTGTCGTTTTGTTTTTGTCATTTTTATGAACTGCTAAATCGCTCGCTTCAAATGACCGCAGTTCTACGAGCAAGTTGTCTTTTTTACGGAAGGTAGGAAGCTGTGTGGTCTGTGTGACCTTCCGCAACTCTCCTCTTTCCTCAAACGGGCTTGGGACCGTCTACGGCACAGAGTTTTGGAGGCCCAAGATTTCAGTTCGCTTTCAATCAATAAACTCGGCCCGACAAAATCCAATGGTATGGATTCGAGACCTCCCACTCGCAGCCCTCAGGCCGCGAAACCACTGGGCCGGTCTATAACTGGCGGCTAATGTGTTACCGCAACTGATTGACTAGAACTGACTCGGCCTCTGTTCGAAGTCGATTTACATAAGTCTAGCATCGGCCACAATAATGATAAAATAATGTAAAATAACAGTACAATAATTCGAAGGGACCGAGGTTGCGTTATTCTAAGATAAACATTGAGAGATTCTAGAATCTAGAACGCGAGAGAAAAATTAGACAATGATCGCGATAGTTTTTATTTATACACACAATTTTACGGTTTTGATTGACATAAATTTGTTTTTAAATAATAATTAATAGAGAATTATCTCTGGCTCTTCAGTATACAACTAATAAATATATGTAAGTTTGGTCAGTAAGAGCCGATCGTAGGATGTTGTGCGGAAATAATGTGCGTATATATACGTATGCATATATTCATATATATGCGTTCACGTGTAAATTTTTCACGTGAGTTTTTTGAACTGAAATAACAATTTTTTAAATCATGTAGGATGCTAGGTTTGCATCACATATATGAAAGATCCCGTATACCCCCCTAACTAATTTTTAAAATATTGCGGTAGCCTAACAGGGAAGGCGACGGCCCGGAAAGCCGGAGATTCCAGGTTCGACTCCTGGCTGAAGAGTTTTTTTCGCAATATTTTAAAAATTAGTTAGGAAGGTAGACGGGATCTTTCATATATGTGATGCAAACCTAGCATCCTATATGATTTAAAAAATTGTTATTTCAGTTCAAAAAACTCACGTGAAAAATTTACACGTGAACGCATATATATGAATATGTGCATACGTATATATACGCACATTATTTCCGCACAACATCCTGCGATCGGCTCTTACTGACCAAACTTACATATATTTATAAATTTGTTTTTGTCATTTAATTTCCTTTCGTAAATTCTTTCACGAGATTTTGAACGTAATTCTCTCTCATCAGATTTGTCTGTCGAGATAACGGCGATGTGAGAGAGCAAATTCGATTTATCGTAAAAAAAGAAAAAAAACGGTAAGAGCCAACGGAGCGAGTATCGAAACATATTCATAAGCCGCCACGCGACGGCTATTTGTTTTCGCGAAGCGAAAACCCGTTGCCTTCGCCCGCGTCACGTCAGATACCGATCTCGGTTCGTGACCAATTCGCTTTTCACACTTCGTCGAGCTTGTTGCTCAAAAATGGTCAGAATCGCGCCCAAAACTACGTTCGCGCTCGAATAATCTTTCTCTCGGTACGTAAACTCGGTAAAATATTGGCACAAAAAAGTTATCTCCCTATTCCAATTATATTTCCACACGTTTGAGAAACAAATTGTACAACAAAACAATAAAAAAAAAAAAAAAAAAAAAAAAACAATCATATTATTGCAAAATGTTTATTTACAAATATTATTTTGTAACACACCAAAACTCTTTGTATTAAAGTATTTATCCTTTTCATTTCTCTCGAAAAAATTGCAACGTTCTCTTCTTCCGGGAAGAAATAAATTCGGCAAAAAGCGACTTCTCGCGCGCGCACATCATCGCGGGAGAGAGATTTCGTCTAAGAAATCCCGCAAATCATCGTACGCGAACGGTGCCCTTGGGGGGGTCGCGTTCGTGACTGAGTTAAGCACGCACATATGCACGCGCGGCGATTGCCTTTGCACGAAACGCGGAAGGGAAGAAGGCGGCTCTGGCCATCGTACAGGCTCCAACTTGTGTTCGTGCGCTGTGCACAATCGCGCAAACACCAGGACGGTCGAGTTCGATAGGACGACCTGGGATATTTATAGCGTGTATATATGTATGTACGTGTGTATGTACTACTAGCCACCGGCCGCGCGTATAACCGGCCGCACAATTTGCACACATTAAACCGATCACATGTTATACGGCCGAGTGATCCGTGAAATCAATTCCAACCGCGATTGAATCCACAACGGCGCCATTCAATTCCCCGGGCTTTAATTTTGCGAGTCATAATTTCTAATATATCAATCGGATCGGCGCAGATTTGTTATATCGCATTGCTTTGTGTTTCCGCGAGAAGATGATCCCGACGACACACGGAGAGACGGTGAGACTACACGGATCGTGGAGAACGCAAATGGTCGGTGGCTGTGTACGTACGTTATTTCGACACAAAATCCCAAGGATTGTGTATTTTCTTTTCTTTTTGTTTTTATGTTCTATATTTGTGGTATTTTTCTTTTATATTAAGAAAACAGAATTGAAAAAGGACTTTTTTCTGCAGAGTAAACTCTAAAAATGTCGCAAACGAATTAATTAGTAATTTGAAAAAATTTATATTAACATCAACAATATTTGTCAAGTCATTGATTTGTCAATGATTTGTCAATGGAATGGTCGCACTGTTTTGGACACAACACAAAATATCACAAACAAATTAATTAGTAATTTGTTTGTGATATTTTGTGTTGTGTCCAAAACAGTGCGACCATTCCATCTTCGAATCCCAAAGTTGTGGTGCCGAATCCCAGTTCCGACTGTAAAAAATTAAATTTTTCGAGGTAAAAGTGTCAGCAGTTAGCCCTCTCGTAGCAAATTCAAGCTTTATTACATATTCAGCAAGAATACTCGTTAGGAATACTAATTTCACTCGCTCGGTTGTGCATGCGAAAAGAGCATTACACAGTTCCGTGTGTTACCGCCGTCTTATTATCATTTAAATATTCGAGAACACACGATCTTGCGTAATGACTATTAAACGGGTAATCGTAAAAGCAAAGGTCCGTTAACAACGGTATCGATCATATGTCGTTCGTCTCCCGATGCCGACGACGCCGCAGCGACTGCGGTTGCGATATTTCACGGAGCAGGGAGGAAGGGGGAAGAGAGGCACACACGTTGCCGACCCGACGGTGCACTCGCACAAGTATTGTGCACCGGCCGAAGCGCATGTGTATATATACACATATATATAGTATATATATATATATACACAGTATATATATGTATACACAGGTGTGCGCTAAGCTTCACGACGTCGGCTCCGAAGTGCATCTCCGCGTTCGGTTTCCGTGGGAAATTTCCGTAGAAAATTCATGCCGTTTCGCATTCAGGGAGCGCCGTAGCCCGTCGTTCGAATGCAATATCTCCCGTCAAACGGCGTCTGGAATTACCCTTTCGACGTGCAATACTCCGAGTGTTACGTTTAATATCGGCGAACCACAATCGGGGAACACGTTCTAACGTCGCGCAACATATAACTTTGTTCGTCGCGAACTGCGCCAGCATTCGGTATCGATTGCAGTTGCAGACAAATCGGAAGTTCGATTAAATTGTTCTCGTTAGTAATTGAATTCGTTCTTCATACATGTATATGTGTACTCGTCGCCATCAAAGCTTTCAACGAGGAAATATAATTTTGGGTAAAAAAAAAATAATTTAAAAAATTATACAAGTAAATGTTTGCAATTTAATTGTCACGACTCTGTCATTCAATATGTACGTGTTCTCACTTGATTACAAACTTTCCGCTTTAAATACCTAGTTCCTGCTAATCGCGCATTTCTTCGTGTCCGTGGCGTACGGAGAAACGACGACGATACACGCATTAATTCCGTATTCCACGTTGCAATTAAGGCTGCGCGCTTTAATGCGCGCGACTAACTGTATCCGATCGGCTCCTTTATCGGTGTGTGTGCGCGACCCGGTGCCTATGAACCGGGATTATTTTTAGAACAACCGGTACGTACGGTCAATAGAGAAAAGAGCAGCACCGATGGTGCGACCGCCGTGTCCCGTGTTCGAAGTGACGTGGCGGTGGATACAAAAAAAAAAAAAAAATCGTTAGTCGACTCACGAACACAAATTCTCGATTTCCTCGCTCTCTCAATCGTGTTATGGTCGCGAAATCCGATCCGCAATCTTGGTTCGCGACGCGATGATATAAACAATACGGATGACGGATTATTCCGCGAGAAAGATGTTAAGATCGACGTTGCATTGTGTTGTCCCGCGGTTTTGTTCCTTCTTTCTTTCTTTTGCTGTATACGCGCAGACATATGATACGCCATCGCATGAATAAGTAAAAAGAATTGCTATTTTCGAGCGGGGACTGAATATTTCATGAGGGAAATTGCATAACAACCGCAGAAAACAACAAATTCAAGTCGTTAATTAGTAATTATTTTTGAATATAAAACCTTATCGGAAAAAAGAGAGAGAGAGAGAAACGAGTTGAATAATTCTTACACCACTTTTAATTAAAAAATTTTTCTTATTTTTTGTGTGAAGATAATGTTTCTCTTATTGACGTACATTTCAATGCTATGCGCGATGTTACACAACAAGGTCTCCTCAGAGAATAAATAATATCTACCGTTATTGCGACTGCGAAATTACTCTCTCACGAATTCGCGTTTGCAATGAATGAAAAAAATAAAAACTAAAAAAAAACCGTTAGTTTTACGCGCGATTATTTACTACGGTCTATCGCGCGAAAATAACAAAATGCGGTTAAAATCGAGCGGAAGTCGAGTTCAACTGTTATATTTTTTAATCGTGTTATGTTGGATATGTGTTTTAATAAATACTATTTAATTTGAACGTATTATAACAATTGTACAGATAATAGAACTATTAATAATTATTTATATCCGTCTACGCGCGCGCGCGCACGGATTGTTTAATCATTTAAATTGCGTTAAAAAAAACATACATTCATAGATTTTATTCAAACTCAGTAAACTTTTTACAATATATATAATTATAAAGAGAAACATTTAAAGTGGGTTTTCTCATATAACAACCAAAATGTTAAGCATTTTTTAGTAATTTTTTTATAAAGAATATAAAAAACTCAATCTTTTTAAATCTTTTTATATGTTATTATTTGAATCTTATAGTTAAAAAATAAATTGTTTTTGTTATAATTTTATATTTTGATTATACTTTCTGTGCAGCCGAAAATTGACGCCTTGAAAATGGCGGTAAAGGTGAATTCGGCTCACACAGTCATCTGAAACAAAAAATTCAACCAGATTTTTATTTTGTATGCTTGTCGCTATCGCAAATAGCAGATTTTATAAAAAAGAAACAGAAAATGAAGGGCCATTTAAACTTTGAAGCAGAAAATTGCAAGTTTTGTTTTGCTTATTAGTGGTCAAAAAAAATAAGCAATTCTGCTATCTGCGACAGCGACAAGTGTATTAGATTAGGAATTTTTTTGTTTCAGATGATTGTGTGAGCTGATCTTCACCTTTTTTCAAAGCGCCATCATTGACCACAGAAAGCAAATAATTAAAATTCCAACAAATAATTAATAAATATAACTAATAATTAATAAATTATAACAAAAACAAAACAATTTAATTCTATAAACTATAAGATTCAAATAATAACATATAAAAAGATCAAAGAGATCGCGTTTCATTATTCTTCGTAAAAAAACTTCTAAAAGAATGCTTAACATTTTGACTGTTACATGAGAACTCTTTTAAAAAATATATATACATTGCAATGCAATATATTTGAATACAGGAATAATTTCTGTCGACATTTTTCTGCATAATATTTTTTCATCACAAGAGAGAGAAGAAGCTTTTGTAAAGTATATTTGTCGCGTGGAATCGGACGTTTTTTTTTTCTCAATTCGTTTTGTTTAAGTCTCTCGACGATGATGTGTGATACGTCGAAAAAACCGCGAATCGCGGAGCGAAAGGATCAACTGTAATCTCAATACGCGAGCGTGTCGGGCGATCGCGAGACGTGACAGGAGTGTAACGTAATTGATTTATATACACACGAAGAGCGAATTCGAAATTTTGCTGCGCCATATACACATAGAAACGTTTGCAACAATTCACGTCTAGCTTTTCTCCGGTCGGGTCGCGGCGCTTTTCGCCATTTCGCGACGCCGCGATAAATAAATCTTTCCAAAGCGTTGAAACATTTAACGAGCCACCGGTCTAAATGCACGAGCGCGCGCGCTGCATAATACAATGCCTCTCTCAGACCTCGGGAATAATGAACGCGCGTTGCCGTCGCGTTATGCGTTGCAAACTTTAAATATAAACTTTTGCCGTCAAAAATTTCCGCGTAAAACGTACGCGTAAAATAGCTTTTAAAACCGAAATATCACGCTGTCAAAAATTTTAACAGCATCCAGGTGTGCGGATAATTAATTTCGTTTCTAATTGACACTTTGCGCGTTGTTCTTTCATTATCATACTTCAGCTGAAATAAAGAAATAATGAAATATATAATACGAAACGTAGCTATCGCTAATATGTTTAACGATATTAATTTTACTTTACCGTGTTGGAGCGAGATGTAAACTCGGTTTCTCTGTCTGTAATTTGCATTTTTTCTTTGCCGGGGCATGCCCGGCAGATACATTTCGATTTGCATAAAACGCGGCCGCGAATTTCTCTTCTTTTGCAAAAAACGACGTTGTATAAATGAAAACGTTCGTCGGTCACGAGGCGGGCAACGACATGTAAATTTTTACGGATTTATCGACGCGGAGCAACGTCATTCGACGGGAGACGATGTTTCGTCTTTTTTAACGTTATCGATTTAACGCTACCGCGTAATCGATACCGTATTGTTTGTATTATATCGGTCGCGAGGAAAGAAAGACACAACACTGAAAAATCGGCCTTTTATGTCGCGCTACGTGTGTGCACGGTTGCGCAAACTTTAAAAGGAAATTGGATGACGCGCAAAATGTATTGCGCTTACCTTTCACCTTTCGCCAGGGCGCTTTTAGTTATCGCGTTCACGACCGTCCGAAATTATCCCAACTCGGACACAATATATCTCGATAAATTCGTCTCGCGAATTTCCTAAATTCGCGCGAACACGTTTCCTTTTTTCGCGCGTTTATAATCTCGTTTCTATAATATCAAGCAAAATGAAAACAACTTTGCGTGTTTCTCGCATGAGACTTGAATTTAAATAAAATGTTCAAAGAGAAAATAAGTCGGAGAGAGAGAGAGAGAGAGAGAGAGAGAAAACCGTGAAAGTACAATTCGAGAGAGAACACAAATGAGTTTAAGAAGATATAAAATTATATAAATGTAATTTGTATCAAATTTGTCTTCAAATGGAGTTTTTTGTGCGCAAAGTAAAAATATTAATTTGTTGCCGACGAAGTTCGTGGAATATAAAATATTCATTCGCAAATTGATAAACGAGTCGATCGAGGGTTATTTTCGTCAATGCGCAAATAAATTATTAGTTGACCGAGTATAGAAGGTGACAAGCAAGTTTCGCCCACACACAAAATTATATACAATTGTACTAACACAATTTGTTTTACATAAACAAATTTGCGATAAAAATAAATATTGTTTGTGTGCGTTTGCGCGACTTAACAAGACGAGATTTTTGTTTTTTTTTTGCCAGGTTTGCCTTTTTTTCCCGATTTTACATTCTCGCGAGCCGTAAATTACAATTCATTACCGTCGCGTCACACTATATTATACTGTTCATTTCTCTGGCACGCGTATGCACATCGTTCCGCCACACTGTTCTACTTGAGACACTAATTGTGAATCTTGCCGGGAACAAGTACGTGCTACTATAATCGCCGAGTATAGTGCGGAGCAGGTAGCGAAATAGGTATAACAGTCACGTCGGACAGGGGGATGAAAAGGGAGGGAGGATGGAATGAGGCTGCCGACTGAATGAAGCCGGCTTCAGGTATACAGCCGCAGTATTGATCGACCCACCCTCGTACATGACACGACACAACCCACCACCTCCCCCACCCACCTACTAACCAACCACCACCACCACCACCTCCTGCTCCTCCTCCTCTTCCTCCTTCTTCAGGCAATCCTCCCCCTTCTTCAGGTACGTTGAAGGCGACTTCCAACGTAAAGCCTTCCGACTCTCCCGTCCCCGCCGGCGGCAAACAAGCCTTTCCCAGTGTCAAGGTTGGGGGATCGAGCCATCTCGCAATAGGTGAAACTGTCTCTCGATTGTCAGCCGGGAATGAGGGAATTAGGGTATATTGTGAGTAGCGAATGGCAAATCCATCGGCGGAAAGTTGTTACCCGCGCTTTTGTACTTTGCACAAGGAATGAATTAACGGAGGATTTTAATCGCGAAGTAACTGGAACACGATCTCGGTTGTTTCGAAATTAAAAAATTTATCATTTTCGCTATTTTATCATTTTTTTTGTTCACAACGTGATGCACTTAATTAAAAAAAAAAAAAAACGATGATAATTGTTGTTTTTTAAAAGTTAAAGCTCTTATTCTTGTTGAGAAAAAACCGTTTGAGAAAGAATTGGGAATTTAAACGTTTGTTTGTGGGAATTTTGAATTTATTTAACTCAAACTCGCAACTGTGTTATATAAACACATGCATGAGGTTTTTTTGTACGCAGCTAAAATAGTTTTTTTACACAGCTATTGCGTGATTTACCAAACTGTAATCTGATGATATTTATGTGTAAAACAACCTACTTTCTCAAAAATGAAAAATAATAAATAAAAGTTAAAGCCGAATTAAAAATGTACATGTAAAAAGTATATACATTTCGAATTGTTTCATTTAAAAAAACTCGTAAATTTTATTTAACAATTTATTTTACATCTGGTAACTTTATATATCTAGATGAATTTTTTCCATCCGAGAGAAGAATTTATTATTCGATTTGTTTGTTCAACGTGTATCGTATTTCTTTTCTAAATTGATGAAAAAGTTCGCGCATACACAACAATCCGGCTTTATCCAGCGATAATCTTTCCCGGGATAAACTTCGGGACTTCGTTCCGGCGATAACGGAATACTTCCGGAATCCATTAAGGATACGATAGAATAGGTTTGTCCCAGAAAATGATGCCATTACTGTGTGACCGCGCGACGCGACGGCGAGACTCTCACGTAAAGATGGTATCTAAACTATTTGGGATCACTAGTGGACGGTCACGACAAGAAAGTCGTTTCTCGCGACGGATTTAATTGTCTCGTTATTCTTGTTCCGCGCGACGATCGATAATGCGATTGACTCAAGTGTCGTGACACATACACACACATACACAACTCGGACTAATAGCATCAATAAAAACATGATCAATCGCGCTCTGAAGAAACAAATCGCGAATATTCACGTATTATTTCACGAACACAAGACACATGTCTCGAGAATTTTTTTGCATAAAGAGAGAGATTTCAAAATTATGAATTATTTATATACAAGTTTTTTAGACTAAACCTTTAGACCGCCAGCATTTTCTGATTAAAAATATAACATTTTTCCCGCAATATTTGTATATAAATTGAATTTATTATATTGCGTGGAGTGTTCTAAGGTTTCACCCAGCTCCGATCGGCGCGTTCCCGTCGGGAAACGGAAATGAAAAATTTATAAGATTTTTAAATTTTGAAAAATGGTGTTTCTAAGTTTTTTTCATATCGCTAATTACTTTTTTGGCGTTAAATTGCAAAAATCTTCCAATACAGTAGCATACATTATCATGCTAATTATGTATAAATAAATTTTTCTATCTCAGCTTACGGCAAATTCGAAAGGTAAACCACAGCGATACCATATACGGCATCATGCCGGCGGTCTAAAGGTTAATTAGTAAATTAATTAGTCGCTAAATAAGTTTGTTGGCTTTAATCTCAAAAAATGTTAATTTACTTTGAGAATTTTTGCGCGGTGACCGTGGAAACTAATCTATCATTTTATTTTGAAACTGTCTTAGATTTGTGATTAATTAATTTCATATCAACGTATAATTCGCACAAGTTGCTGCACGTACAATTCGCTTAATTACACCGCATCATCATTATCGCGATAATTAATTATATTAATTATATTACAACTTCAACGAGCTTCGACAATTTGAAATTAACATGAGTGCGATCAGCAATTCATTCGAATATCTACAGCACAGAGAATTTCGCACATTTGTGTGTATGGATATATGCGTGGCAACGAAGTAGCACGCTAAGCTAAAAATTAGCACATCGATCTTTCCTCGGACGCGAAGAAAGAGTTCGCGAAAGCGAATTGCGCTGAAAAAGCGATTTTTTAACATCTTATTAATTTTTCTTCGAGGTTTTATATATAAGGTAGTCGCACGTCAATTTTTTTCGCGCGACAGAAACTTACCCGCATTTTCCATTTTGATAAAGTTCGGTTTTCCGCCTCGAAGAAGAAAAGCTCAAGAAGCAAGCGCTTATATCGTGATAAAAGTTTCAGTCGCCTTAATGTGTGGCATTTGAATGCCGAGACGGTTTCTTTGCTAACACGAAAATGTCTTCTTGGAAGACTCGGAGACGTCTTCTGACTTATTTATGCGAAGAATCTTCGATCGATCTGAACTGGCAGTTTTGAAATTTAGGCCGCGGCTTTTATGTTTTTTTTTTTTGTGTGTTTCAAACCGCTTTTTGATCGCTTTTTGAATCACACGCAAGACGTAATACAAATTTTAATTTATAATTCTATCCGCGTGTAAAAACAAAAACAAAAAATCCGCGTTCAAATTTATTAACGCATATTGTAAAATATTAACGCAAATATTTGTAGATTAAACATTTGCGCGGTCTCTTCTTTAAAATGCAACTCCAATTTCCCAATCCAATTTGTTCTCTTCGAATTTCGCACAACCCAAAAAATACACACTTTCCAACAAGTACAATGCTGTAGGCAAAACAAAAAAGCGAAATTCAAACTCTAGCTCGAATGTGCGATGAAACAAAGAGAATGTTAGTTTGTTTAATTTCAATCGAACAAACAGATGAGAGACGCAACGTTTGCCGTCGCAAAGCACTTATTGTTGTTTCGCAAAAGTAAAAGTTAAAATTTTTCACTATCCATGTTTTCTTCGTTTTTTTTTTTTTTTTTTAATCTTAAATCTCGACTGATGCAACACAAAATGTGAAAAGGTCGTTTTACTCGATCGGCAGGTGTGACCGAGGAGCCGATCGGTAGCAGCATGGCCAGCAGCACGGAGGACTACGGTTCCGAGCTGCAGGAGCTGCAGTGGGGTGGCGGCACCACCGGCACGCACTTCACTACTTTGCGTGGGACCGGTGGCGGTTCTCACTACCTGCGGAGCGGCACCGGCGGCTGTTACGAGGCCGAGGATCTCGAGACCGCGAGCACCGGTCGCCACCATGGCGGCCAGCATCGCGGTTACTACAGCCCGCCCGGAACCAATTACACCATCGTCGAGCGACCGCCCAGCGCGCCACATCATCATTCATCACACGCGACTCCCTATAGATCGCATCGAGGCCACGGAGCTGCCGGCACCGGTGCCATCTCCCCGGAACAGGTGCTCAGGTACGTACGATGACGACACCGATGAGCAAACCCCCCCCGGATCTTCCGTGATCGGATTCGATTTCCGATCCATAATTCGAAATCGAATTATGCAAATCCGACGACTCGGGATCGCAAAGAGTCTTTACGTACATTTAGCCTGTCTTTCTTTATAAAAACATAATTCGTGAAATTTACGACTCGGATCAAGATCGGTGAATCTTTCATTTTTAAGTTGCCTATATCGTCATAAATTCTCGGAGGAATTTCAAAGTGCCGTTACAGTATTTATTTCGCGTCGAATCTTTGCGAGATAGTTTCCGGGTCTCTTTCTCGGCGCTTTTGTTCGAATTGTAAAGAGCAAAAGCTCGAGTAGATAAAATATTTTGTGATAAAATATATTGCTCGATTTTTTTATTGAGATTATTAATAACAGATACGTTCAAAGCGCTCTGCTAAAGAATCTACGACTTTTATCTCCAGGCTATTCGGCAGCAGCGTCTCGGAGCGACGTCAGACCGATCGTAGATCACCGGCGTCGAGTCCCGCGAGCGTCACGACGGTACGCGGCACACCGACCTCGTCCGGCTCGCAGCAGCAGCAGCAGCAACAGCAACAGCAATCGCAGCAGTCGCAGCAACAGCAGCAGCAGCAGCAGCAGCAATCGCCGGGGAACCCGCCCACATCGCCGATCGCTCAGCCGCTCAGTCTTCAAGAGCTCACCGTAAGGACAATCACCATGACGAGAGATCCGCCGGACTCTCACCATGGCTTTGGCATCTGCGTGAAGGGTGGCAAGGACGCAGGTGAGATCCGAAATACCTTCAGGCTACCCCCGTCGCCGTACTTCGTGCCTCGAGAACGAGGTACTTCTTTTCTCTCCCAGCAGCGGTTTCTTACTCATTAGTTTTTTTCTTCGCACTCCTACGGAAGTTGAAAAGTCGAAAAAGCCTCTCATGTCGAGCATCGTGCGCGATGCACGATAACTGCGCTATGTTCGCTCTTCGCGAGTCGTCCGGTTTTGTATCGTGCGCAGTTCGAGTTTGCTTAAACTTTAAAGAGGCCGGCCTTAAGAACATGTTTGCTCAGAATTTTTTTCTTTTCTAAATAAAGATCAGAAATATCTGAGAGATAACATAGAAAACATTAAGAATCAATCGCTGATATGTAGATGCGCGATATTATCTCAGTGTAAATCAAATTAAATTAATTCATAACAATTATTTTTCAAACCGTTTTCTAAATCGTCCGACGTTTTTCTAGATACGAACTTGATTGATTTTGCTTTTTATACATAATATGCAAATAATAATAAGACTCTTCACCGATTTGTTTGTTTTGAGCACGTTGATTTGCAATCGAGACGACGGAACTCGTCGGCCGACAAGTCGACCGGACGACTCGCTTTTGCCACTTATCGCTGACAACTTGTTTCCTTGATTACTTTTTCTTGCTGCGTGCCTAAGTCACCTCGGTTGGCACCCATATATATCGTGTCTCGACACCTTGCGCTTGTACGTGCTTCCGCATAAATCGACGAATCGTCCTTGTCCTCGCGACGGAACATGCTGGCACTAAGTGCTCGTTTTATTATTCCCATTACTTAAAGTATATTTAGACAACGAAAAGCGAACATTTAAAAATATATGTGGAAATTTGTTTTTCTAAAAAAAAACTGCAAAAAGAATAAATTGTTATTTTTCCTAGACAAATAATTATATAAATTACAAAACGCACTTTTTCAATTAATCTACTTAACGTACATTTATTCTCTTAAAAACGTAAAACACATTTAACATTTCGATACTATATATAAAAAGTAAATTCAGAAATTAATATTGTATATATACAGGGTGATTTTTTGAAAACTTTTCAACTGATCTCGAAAAGTATGAAAAAGATACAAAAAAGAAAAAAAAACTAAAATACATGTTCCATGATTTTAAGGGGAAAAAGAACGGCATTATCAGTTTTTTTTGGAGAACATTTTCAAGATCATTTAAAGGTCAACTTTGGCTTTTTAAACGGAAACCTATATTTTCTATCAGCAGGATTTTATTTTACGCAAAAAAACGAACGACTTTTGTGGGAAACATTGTTTTATCCGATCACTAATTTCGGAGATAATTATGAAAATAATAAGAATTTAGAGTTTAAGATAGATAAATAATTAAGTAATTAGATGAATGATTAAGCAACGATTAAATAATTGCAAAGAATCACAATAAGCGTTCAAAGTATTCTCCGTTATTTTTCATGCAATAATAAAGTCTTTTTATTTATTTTTATGCAGTAACTATGCTTTGCTATTTTCTTAATTATCTCCGAAAATAATGCTCGGATAAAACAAATGTTTCTTACAAAAAAGTTGCTTGTTTTCTTGCGTGAATAAAAATCTTGTAATAAAAAATATAGATTTCCACTTACAAAAAAAAAAAAAAAAAAAAAAAAGAAAAAAAAAGAAAAACAAAGTTGACCTTCAAATAATCTCGAAAATGCTTTCTAAATAAAAACCTGATAATGCCGTTTTTTTCTTTCCTCGAAATCATGAAACACGTATTTTACCTTTTTCTTTGTATCTTTCATACTTTTCGAGATAATCAGCTGGAAAGTTTTTAAAAAATCACCCTGTATGGAAATTCGCAGAAATTAATTTAACTACTAGTGACATCAATTCGCGTGAAAATTATCTGATCTACTTATTTGATTTTTCTTGCTCTTTAGAGTCATATCTCTTATGTATTATATGTCTAAGCAAAACATTTACGGTCGATTAACGACAGCGATAGAAAATGGGATTTTTACCGTCGCGAGGACGAAACTCAAATGTGGAGAAAACATTTTCACAATCGTTAAGCATCGTTTTCCGCCGCAGCGACGATTGTTTGCACGCGAGAACTCGATAGAGAAGGAACATGCGCGTTTTGCACAAACTCTTTCCCTCTTCCTCTTATTTTCTTCCCTTTTTTACGGAGGTGGAATTCCGGTCGGTTTGCCGTTCGATGGTCGATGGGATAACGAGCTATCGACCCATCGAAACGCGTTTGCGCCGGAAATCTGACGGCCGGAGTTCGCCGTTTCATTTAAATCTTTCTGGAGAACTCAATTGTCGGAAAAGTCCAAGTTTTGCATTTGTATTTGAAGAAACATTAGCATAGCTATTAATTATAATACATTAATTTATCTTTAACTCTCAAGTTAATTTCCTTATTAATGTAATATAGGTAATAGAAAAAAAGAAAACAAATGTAATGTAAAATGATGTAAATATAACAATGCGAGAAATATGAAGTTTCCAAACGTTTGTAATGAATTGTATAAAAAAAATCTGTCAACAACAGTGTGACAGATATTTTGTTTAATAAAAAAAAAAGATTTAATATTTTGTCAGTACTCAAAACATAGAATTATTCTTCTCGGACATTTTCCAGAAAGATTCCTCAGCTTACATATACATGCGAAAAGGACTTTGAATACACAAGAGAATCTGCGCGACGAGGCAAAGATGTTCAAGAGATGCCGCCCTTAACAATCGTTAAAAGTAACATATATCTGGTTTTACGATGTCGAACTTACTAAATCCTCGCAGTTTTTTTTTAACAATAAATTTATTTAGATTTAGACTCCATTTCTTCTCGCGAAGTCTGCGCGAATCTGAACATGCGTGTTTTAAATTGACACGTACGTGTAGTTTTCCGTAGAAAAACGAGAGAGGGAAGAAGAAGAGCCAGACAGATTTTTTATTTCGCACTATTTCAAAAAAATCGTACACGGAAAATAATTAACAAATAGTGGTACGTTTTGAGTAAAAAAAAAACTAGTTAGTTTCACCCGCTCGTCGTTAAGTTACAGAACCAGTCTTGAAAATTGCACAACGCGACGGTATAGAAGAGAAATTTAAAATCAAACGTAATGATTCGACAACTCTGTCAGTTGTAACGACGTGCTATACGTCACTGGCGAGAGAGAACTGCGAGTATTAAATGTCACGCTTAATCACGCACACAATCACCGCAAACACGCTCGCGCTTAAACCATCGCTTGACGTACGAGCTTTGTGTGTACAGCCGTGAGATTTCGAGCGTGAAACCCCCCAAAATTCGGAAGACTCTCCGAGCGGCACTTGAGGAAGATCCTTGCTTCTCGCGCGCCTTGAAAATCACATCTTTATGAAACTTCGTTTCAAACGATGACGAAATTTGCGAAAAAGTTGAAAAATTTTTTTTTTTCAACTTTTGCGTCTCGACTTATTTGCTCGTGTCGCAAATATGATAAAAAAAAACCAAATTCTGCACAGAAATGTTTGATAATTACTTTTCTAAAATCGATTCGCAATGCGCGAGTTTATTCCACAATTGATGTTTGTTCAATTTACGAATATTTAACTAACGAACTAAGTTGAACAATTTATATATTTAATACATTTCCGCTTGTTATGTCAGACACTTCTTCTAAAAAAAACCGTAGAAGGCAGCCACAATTTCAAAAAAAAAAAAAAACCTGCAAACTTCTTTGCGGATCTCGTCATCGTTCGCGATCGACCGGTTGAGATCGAGAATAAGCCAACTTGCGTTGTGTCATTCTTATTTTCTGTTTCGCTGTACCACAGAAGCGCAGTCAGGTAACTTCAACAAGAGAAAGGAGGGGGTTAGAAAACGCATCTCGCACCACGAGTATCTGTCAGAAAAGCTACTTCTTCTCTCTATAACTTTGTGGCACGCCCGACAGCTCGTTGCATGAATGTACAATGCATATGCGTGTTAGTGGTATATACATGAAGTGCGTAGAGAAGAAAGTCTTTGCTCTCATATATATATATATATATAAATAAATATACATACACATTTGTGTGTGCGCCACGATCACGAAACTTCGCGTTAATTCAATTGCAATAATATGTTCGTACTAGATATTAGAAACAAAAACCATCAGAAGTTTAAAACGTATTAACGTCGAATAAAACGAACGCGTTGGTTTCGGAGGAAATCGCGACAAGTTTTCCAAAATAGTTTCTTTCACACGCGGAGAATAGAATCTCGCAGCTGCGTTAGAAAAAATAAATAAAATAACTATTCCGTTGTACGCGGAACGACGGTCGTTTATTATTTATCTTTTACGCTCTCTGTTTCAAGGAAAACTCGACGGATCGATAAGTAATTCGGTAATTTCTATATATGTTTCCATATGTCGGGGCTTTGCGCAAGACAACGTATGTTAGCAACGAATTTCGTAACAGTTTAATTTTTGAAGACGTACGTACGAGTTTTGCAGGATTAACGGTGATAAGTTTTCTGAGGCTGGATAAAAATTTCAAATGCGATATAGTTCAAACAGAGACTTACAAGAAGTAAAGATTAATCTTTTCCGTAACTTTGCGTAACTCGATAGCAACTTTCACGTCGATTCGATTAAATACTATACGCGTAATTATTGAGAGATTTAATTTATTTGAAATTTTTTGTACGTTCTGTGTCTTAAATTACAGTTAAAAACATTCTCACTCAAGTTTACTCACAGTTTTTTAAATTATTCTATGAGATAAGAAACAGTACATACACACACACACAACTTTTATTTATTCTGTCATTTGAATAATTATGTCAATCTAAATAGATTTCGACGACGATAAAAGTCGTCACGGCACAATCACGTAACAAACAACACCGCATGAACTGTACAAATGCAGTTCAATCCTCGAGTTTCCTTGAGTTTTTCATCATAAATAATCACAGACTGTTTTGTAAATGTTTTGCTGTGAAATGCAGTGAGGAAAAACTTATTTTATATGTTTGCAAATAACAAAAATAATGCATTATTTTTTATTTAAATAATTATTATTACTTTTAGTTTTTTTTAGTTAACGTATCCTATTTTCAATTTTTTTTTTTTTTGAGAGAGAAACCAGCTCTTACGTGAAAATGTTACTTAATATTCTTATGTGTTCTTGATTTTGCAACTCTTATTAAAAATGTATGTATTTTATATAATTCTCGTAGAAAGATTTGTTGTATTTCTCGAAATGTTACAACGAAACAAACAGTGATTAATTTCGAAAGTTTCGTTCAGTAATTATCGAGTTTTTTTTTTTTTAACACAGAAAATATATCTTTTAAAATATATACAAACACACACGTGCACATATATACATACATATATGTGTCTATATGTATACATTCACACGAGCATTGGAATTGCATAACAACGTGAGCACGATGCACACATATTGCGATGCAGTCATCACAATTTCTATCGATTATTCAAAAACTCTATATGCATGCTTTTCTTTCTCTGTCTCTGAATACACACACGTCATATATATATATGACGTCATATATATATATATATATATATACATATATATATATATGTATATATATATAAAGTCAAAGTGTTGCTACACATAAGAGAGATTACACACACTCTTACGTGCTAAACTTTCGCAATCTTCTTCGTATTCATTACACATTTCATGCATCCGAACTTTCTTTCTTCTCATTCTTCTTTCTTATTTACACACACACACACACACACGCGGTACATATTTCTGCCCATGGCGTTTATCACGTCCGGTTCAACAAGTACATATCGGCGAGAGAGAGAGTTTTAACCAGCTCTGCCAAAACTTGAGTGCCAAATTACACACAGTAGCCGACAACAACAGGTTTCTGGCTTTCACATATTAAACGAGACGATCGCTTTTTAGTGATATTAATTTCACTAAAAATATCTGGCAAAAAAATTTGATAAATTCTATAGAATTTTATAACGGCATCTTCTTACGCGCAAATCTGTTCGAAATCACTTTATTCGTAACACCAATTCATTCATGTGCGTCCCGTTTGTTCTCTCGTGTCTGTTAATTAAACTAAATCTTTTGTTCATTCGCAAAAAAAAGGGACATTTGCGTCATGGGCGGAATGATTTAGCTGGCACTTGTGATCGCGAAAAAAACAACGATGAAACAGCCTTGACCGGCCTGATGGAAAGTCTGCGAACTGTTCTCAGGGGTGGGCGTCTACATCTCGAGGGTGGAAGAAGGTTCGGTGGCTGAACGCGCTGGACTCAGGCCAGGTGACACCATCCTGGAGGTGAACGGCACGCCCTTCCGCGCGGTTACCCACGAGGAGGCTCTCAAAGTGAGTGCCCAACTTTTAGTTCACTCTCTCTCTCTCTCTCTACTCTTTCTCTCTTCCGTCCTTGATGTTGTCGTCTCGCAATCTTCTATTTTCATCAAGCTCTATTAGCGACCACGTAGACGTACACGTGAAACAAAGAGATAGCGCCGGTCGAGAGGGAGTTACCACACGTCGCACTCTGCACAAACCGAAGTGAATCAAGTCCAACTTTCGAGACAAGCTCAGCTTTTACTTTAGCCGAAATTCTTTTATTATAACAATTTTGAATTTTTCCGATTTTCTTCACATTTACGCGTGGTTGCGCGCAAATTGTATTTAATTTTCCGATTGACTATTTACGCGTCAAACATGATCGCAGCTCAATTACACATCCGACGAGATTGAAAAACAGCGTCGATCGTGCGTCAATTTCAAAAGTTCGCGATAATTTGTTCGAAATTCAAATTTTTCGAAGCAAAAATATCGTTCGGTGACGCGAGTGAGTTAAAAAAAATATCCGAATTTTTAGAACGCGTAATTTCAACAAATCGACCTACGCAAATGGAACGGTGTAATTTCGAATAAGTATAAACAGTGTGTGCTCTCTGACAAAGCGGCGGAATAAATCGCGAAACCTCGTTCGATCGATCGATCGTCATTCATGGACGCTTTTTCGTCTCTTTTGCGCGATAATTAAAGACTTTTTTGCGCAGAAAAAAAAAGAATTAAAAGGGTAGGGACTATAAAAGTGAGCGATATGTCGTTTATATAGGACCGTTCCAATTAAAAGTCCTCCTCTTGTCTCTCTCTCTCTCTCTCTTTCTCTCCAAAGCCGGGCGGCAGCCTGCGAGTAATCGCGCGGATGCATCTGATATTTACGACTGACCTTAGGGACGGTCTCATCGATCCCTCACCTCGCTATCGTCCGGCTCTCAACCGGATTAGAGGCGACTGGGACGTGGAGTGTTCCTAAATCCGCGCGCGCAAATATAACCACGAACGGATGAACCGCGCGCGCACTCTCTCTCTCTCTCTCTCTGTCGCGAAATCAGCTGTTTCCTTTCTCACCTATTCTCGTCCCTTTTCGTCTCCCCCCGGCATTCCTCTCTCGCCAGTGTTCCTCAATTCTTTTTTAGCTCACGTTGCTCTCTTTAGTATTTTATCTATTTTTACATAACCTTTTGTTTTCCATACTCGCGTAGAAAAAAAAAGAAAAAAAATGAATAAATTCTATCCAAGAATTTACAACGCGATTATTTCGTTTTCTTTTCAATATTGTAAGTCCGTCTTTGAAACAACAGTTCGTTGAACAATGTTTTTTTAGCGACTTAAAAAATATGCAGCATTTCGTAAAAAATGCTTGCGATTCACGTTTTGTAACTTTGTTGTGAGATTCTCGGTGCTTCGCACTTCTGAAATGTAATATTTTTGTATATAAATTGCGCAATGTGAGAGCCGAGAAACGTTGTTTGGGAACCTTTATTCCGGAGTACTGTTGAAGAACGCTCTTTGATGTACACACAGTAAACGATTCGAGGGAATATCATTGGCACCCCCCGGTTTGCGTGCTTGACGCTTGCAAGTGGCAAACACTAAGCGAATACATTCGCGCATATAAAGTTTAAGCGTTGACTCCTTTTCGACCCCTCCCCTCTTTTTTTCGAGCGTTAAAGCGGCAAATATTAAAGACAACCAGAGAAGACGAACAAACGAACGTTCCTCTTCGGAATAATGCGAAAGTCAAAACAGAGAAACTCGAAGTTTGAAGTGAATCTTAATGTGGTAAAAATCTCGAGGAAAGTTTCAACTTAGAGAATCACATCGACAGAAGACGAAGAAACTTCGATTTAAATGCCAAAATTGACAGAATACAAATGAGAGAGATTCGGCATTTCAATTTTGTATTGAAATCTCGAGGTAACGGGAGAATCAATTGTTACGACGACAATGAATTCGATAAATGCGAGAAACGCTACCCTGTATTTTATATACTTATTACGTTCTGTTATATATTACGGGAAGAATTTACGCGATCGATATATAACGCGCGCAACGAAAGCGAAAGATATAGGTCGCGAGTTGTAAAGACCTATGGGGCCAAATGTATTCCGGAAAAATTGCAGTCACAGAAGGATGAGCGAACGAGTCGTGACGATCTATATCCACCCTTGTGTGATTACTCTTCCTCGTGTCTTTTGCAATATGTCGACTCCCTCTCTCTCTCTCTCTCACTCTTCAGTGAGTCAAATCGATCGACTATGTACTCTCGGTCGTATTGTTTTCTAAACTTTACATGTATGACAGGAAAATATTCAAGCAAGTCCATCTTCGGTTTTTCTTCTTTTTTCGTCATTTTTTTCCATATTCCGAAGTTTAATACTTTAAATAGAAAAAAACCTCTTCGGTTTAGCATACATTTCGGAGATAAAAAAAAACAGCGCGAATGAATTAACGCTCCGGATGAAATATTTCTTTCATTTCGCGTCGATGTGACGTGTCTTCATTTGTTTTTTTCCATTAGCTTCTTTATTATTGGTTTACCTTTGATTATATTATTATCAATCGTGAGACTCAATAAATCCGCGTGCGACGTCTCACCGTGTCGTTTTTTTATTCAGTGAATTATTCTCGCGCTTCTCTCGCGACAGCTGAATAAGACAGAACTATATATAATATCCGCGCGAGTGACGCGTGAAAATATGATCCGCGCACGAAAAAAAAGGCGCGATGCATTTTTCACGCGCACGTAACGCGTACGATATTGGATACTTTTTATTCGTAGCACGTCAATTCGGACGAAATAGCTATGTACACAGAAAAAATAATGAAGTTGATTCAATTAAAGTTGATGTCACGGGCTGCCACAAAAATAAATAGTTCATTCAATTTGCATATGCGATTAATTTAATGTCTAGATTCTTAAAGCAACTGTCTGCTGTGTGTAGTCCAATACTATTGATGTTGCATCAACAGGATATATTTCAATTAAACTGATACTGTTGATTCAACATCATTTTTTTGTTCGTGTACGCATACATAAATACATAAATAAATAACTGCATAAATAAATATGATTTTATATAACGCGAGGCGAGAGCTCGTGGCATTCAAGAAAGAAGATAAAACTTTTAAATATTGAAATTTACAAATTTCAAATCTTATATGCGAAACGCGATCATCTTTGAGATCGCAATAAAAGTCGACGAATATACAATTAATGAATTTTTAACATGAGAGAAAGCTTGACATTCGGGAGGGAGTAGCATCGATAAAACTGTTAAATATATGCAATTTATGATTTTGTGAAGTCCTGTATACACGAAACGCGATCAGTCTTGAGATCATCACAAACAAGAGTCAATAAATACAAAATTATTGAAAAACTACTTGCAATGAAAAAAATGTAGATTTATGGAGATGCGAATCGGATATTACGTTTCAATTCCTTCTGATAATTGTTTTAATGTCACAACTTTTCGGCTCCCGGAACCGAGAGAGAAAGAGAGTTCGCGATCCTCTGTTGAACACGCGGATCAAAAACATAAACCGGATTAAATTGCGCGACGACATTCATCGGCGTAAAGAAAGCCCGTAAAGAATAACGGTGGCAACTCGGAGACTCGTTATCTCGTCGAGCGGATGCTTGCGAAAGAGCTTAAACGTTCTGCGCGTAAATGCCGGGAACGTGTAAACGCTACGCAAACAATGGCGGCACATTCGAGAGAGCAAGCAAGGTAACCGTTCTTCTTTCGTTTATTTTCTGCCTTTTACCTCCTTCAACGACAACGACGACGTGATGACGATGACGACGACGAGAAGAACGAGGAACGACGTGACCGGCGCCAGGCGTCTCGGCGCCTTTCCGACGAAATCTCCCCCGTCATTTATTTTCTTTACATAATACACACGCTTCCGCGGATGCTGTCTGTATGTACTGACGAGAAGAGCGACCGATAATTGAGCGCGCGCGCGGAGGGAAGAGAAAATTTATAACTCGAGCAAGTATTCTACCTCGTGTCCTAGAAATGCTTATATTTCGCCAAACTAACAATAATTATACGTAAGTCCTCTTCAAGTTGCAAAACAAGATAGTAATCCCGGTAGAGTTTCCTTCGGCATTAAACAGTCACGAAGAAACAAACCCCACTCGCCGATGCTCCGATAAGAGTTGACTCCGCAAACTGTCGGAAATTAATTGTTTACTTACAAAAATCAAACAACGTCTTTGCGCGAACAAACAAGAAACCGTATTACGTCGCGATCGTTGTATCAAATGTGAAAACTTGAATTCTGACTTTGTTTTTTTTTTTCACTCCAACTCGAGTCTTGGGAATCTTCAAAGCTGATAAAAATAATCGTTGTAAAAAGGTAAAAGAAAAAAATTTTCAAACATTCGTATCTTTCTTTCGCGTGTAAAACGGCGTGTTGTTCAATTTACATAACACAATTCGACGGGCGAAAAATTGAATAGCAAAACAGAGAGACGGGGACACACGTTTTACGACACGTCGCGGGGGAAGAAGAACACACACCTGTGAGACCTTGCGACCAACACAATTTGCCAAATGCAACTTTGCCCCATCGTCGCGGACGCGACGCGTCGTATTTGGCGAGAAACGCGAAACGACATTTTTATGCTTCCTTACTTTCCGGCATCCAGCGAGCGCGGAAAACGGGTCGCGGAAGGATTAGACGTGCCGCCGAGGAACGAGAAGAAAAACCTCACTCTCTTGCATCTTTTGAACCAGCGCGAGATCCTAAGGACGTCCGCGGCGAGATCCGGGCTGGGTCAAGGATAGAGTAGGATGTGACGTCACGGGTGCGCGCCACCAGGAGAATCGATATCCTGCTGGCTGCCGTGAGTGGCGTCACCGTCGAGAGAAACGCGCGTCTGGCGCGTTTAACTCGTTAAACTGCATCTACTTTACCTGTAGACAGCTCGTTTCGGAGATTCCGCTAGTTTTTTTTTTTTTTTTTTTTTCATTAACCATCCCTCCCGCTGCGCATTTTTGCGCAAGAGATTTTCCGTCAGCTCTTATAATTGGAATACTTTTTTTCTTCACTTTTAAAGATATAAAATATAATTCTTCTTAATTTATCCGCTTAAACGTAATCAACTTCATTCAAATCAATTTTACATTTTTTTTCATGTAAATAACAAAACCTGATCTTCTTAAAATAAATTCTTTTCTATTTTTTCTCGATATTTTACGCCATCTTTCCCCTTCTCGCTTCTGACAGATGCTAAAGTCCTGCAGAACCCTTAGCATGACGGTACGCGGGCCTGCGTTGGATCCCCGCTGCCGTGCACATCCCGTGTGGCAGTCGTCGGGTCGTCCGAATTCTTGCAGCTGGATGGATCGCCAGGGTCGTCCGGCGTCTCCGCCGCCTCAACATCCACCCCGTGATTCCCGTTACGGACCAAGAACACGGAAGGTCGAGCTCTGCATCGAACCCGGCCAGTCTCTGGGTCTGATGATCCGGGGTGGTCTCGAATACGGCCTCGGTATCTACGTGACGGGCGTCGATAAGGACAGCGTTGCCGATCGCGCCGGTCTTCTCGTGAGAATTTTTTTTTTGAAATCCATGTCTTTTGTTGTAAAATTTTATATTCTGCGTCAAGAAATTTTCTTGAGAGAGATCGCGAAAACAAATTCGACGAGCGCGATATTTCTACAGCAAGATGATTTCTCGTGATGTGATCGGCAGGTAGGCGATCAGATTATCGAAGTGAACGGACAGAACTTCGAGGAGGCGACGCACGACGAAGCGGTCCAGATTCTCAAGACCAACAAGAGAATGAGCTTGCTAATACGCGACGTCGGCAAAGTGCCTCATTCGTGCACCACCAGCCAGCCAATAGTGATCCCGACTTCTCGTTATCCCGATCACGATCCTCTGCTCTTGGACAGTCCGCCGAATCATCGTCCACCGAGTCCCGCGTAAGTCGCGTAATATAAACATTTAAATAATATTTTTTTCAACACATCACGATATAAATTTTTTATTTGCAAACTAGTTAGCTGAGAGAGAAGAGTATATATATATGTATATAGCGCATTAAACAATATTAAATGATAAAATATATATATATGTGTATTAATCTGTGGCGCTCACACACATAATATAGTTCTAATTTAAACTTCTCATGATACAAGAATAATATTTGGCCAATGAGTTGGTTATAATTGAATTAATACTGATTATAACTTTTTAAATTAAATTTATATCTCCGACAAAAGGGTCGCTAAAGTAAATTTCAATACTCTACGGCAAACCATCCGATTAGTTTTTGGAAACGAGTAAAATCTCATTTAAGTTAATATATCAGACACATTTCTTTCTGAGTGTTTTTTTTGTAAATTTTTAAAATAATGATTTCTTATCAAAAATAGAAATAAAAATATTTATGAAGTAGTAAATCGAACTGTTACGTAAAGAATAATACCGGCAAGCAATAAATAAGACATTAAAGCATAAATTAACATTTGTCTCTCTGTCTTGACGCTTCAATTATTTTGCGTTTAATCTAATCTATATTTAAATAACAGCACGAATGAGTGGCGACACAGAAGTCACACAATTTCGGCAGCAACCGCTGCCATGGTGGAGGAGAAGGCCAGGGTTGTTCTCGCCAGAAGCGAGCGAGCGGCGCTCTCGCAGCTCCTTGCGGACTACAGATCGAGGAGGATAACCATAGAGGAGCTGGTCATCAGTTTGGGCGATCTGCTCAACACTCACGAAAAGCTGACGTTGCTGACGGAACTCAGGGAGCTCGTCGACAACAAGGACAGACCGGCCTTCGACGATCTCGTCTATCGACCCCGAGTCGCGATGGCGAGGGTGAGTTTTTTTTTCTTTTTCCAGATTTTTTTCTAATCAGTCTCGAAAATATGTAAAAAATTTTTCTTCTCCGAGTTTTTCAAGTTTTTTCTCTTCTCGCACGTACAATGGACAAAGAAATTCTCAGAAAAAATCTTTTTTACTTTAATTCATCGCGGTTTATGATCATTACGTCACATTATTACTCAACACGAGTTTGAGCAAGAAAAGAAAAAGAGCGTTGAAAATAGCCGAAAGCGAGAGACCAGCGCGGGAGAAATATCAAGACTTTCCTTTTCGCTTTTTTTTCCAGAGAAAAGGCGACCGCGCTCATTCGGACTTAATAGTAACTCCTTCGTTGCACGATCTTCCGGTGAGTTTAACCCATCCTTACGACATTCTATTCATATTCTCCGAGCTTACACGGACCCGACACACACACACACACACACACACACACACAAATCTCGCGCAAATCACACGCGCGATTAACGCGCATTGTTAACTCTCACGTACAGGACACACGTTTTTTTTTTTTTACGATTCTTGTCTCTACGATGATATGTATAGAACTGACTTTCTCTCTCTTCTCTCTTCACTCACTGTGCTCTGTGGATGTGTCTGTTCACCCTGACTACTCGAAACACTTGAAATCGCTTTGCGTTTGTTGGAGTTCGCGAAAAAAACAAAAACGTTTTTTTTTTTTTTTTAACAAAAACAATCCTCGTGCGTCGAAAAGGAACACCGTCTCTCACCGAGAACAAGCGAAATTATGCGAACAAGTCCGAGTTTCTCGAGATAAATATGAACGATAATCGACCACAAATTCGTCGTTATTATAATTAAAAAAAGATACATATACATCAAATTTTCAAAAATAATTTTTTTACGCACGCGCGTAAAAAGAATTTCGTTTTCGCTCGTTACCGATGATCGACGCAGATGCGCGATTCGCCGAGAGTCGAAGAGAACCTGAAATTCGCGATCGAGTAAATCGATCGGAGAGGTGCGAGGGGAAATGGAGAACGCCACGCAGGAAGACGTCCTCGGGGAGAATTTAAAGAGAGCCTCGGCAGAGGATCCTCCGATCCTCCTGGAGGCCGTACGCGGAAGAACCTTTCACGTCGATCTCGATGGAAAAAAAAAAGAGAGAACGCGCACATCGATCGCTAAAAATCACTAACAATCCTATATAATCCGTTTGATCGTGCTGGTTTGTCGTTATCTTCTCCTCGACAAAAGCATGACTCTCGTCTTTCAGGAAAATGACTTGCAATCCCTTCGTCTCTATCTCTATATCTTTATCTTTATATCTCTGTCTCTATCTTTCTCTCTATATTATCTCTCTTTCTCGCTGCATTGAGGATAACAGCTGCTTGATAATGAACAAACCTTCTTTACTCTCGTTCGAGGAAATATCGAGAAAGTTTGTTGAGCAAATGACGTATCGATGCGACGATCAATTTTGTCATATTTCTCTGTAAAAAAGAGTATTTCCTCAAAATCTTGAAGCTTAATATATTCAGAGATTAGATTTTTTTGTTAAACATTTGAATGACAACTATCGTTGATGTGAGTTTTAGTGGTAATTATAGTAATACATATGTAATCGCCAAAGCTAGAAACGACAAATCATTCATATTTTTGTAAGCAGACGCTTCATTTTTTTTTTTTTTTTTACATTTAACGCCATGAATTTTTTTATAGAACAATAGAGAGTTCTGGTAGTCATAGATTTTTCGTATAGTGAATCAGCTAGTGATTCGTTGCGTAACATCAATCTCGATGCAATATTTTAATTAGAATAAAAATTTTGTTCGTTCGACCGCAGCTTTTTTCTCAGCTACTTCTTTCTCTTTCTTTCTCTTTCTCCTAAGAAGTTATATATATATATGCATTCTTGTTACTTTTGTATGTGTGCGTGTATATATATTTATACACATATATACGTATATAGCTCTCAATCACCGCTAATTGCTATGTATTTTTTTTGTTTTTTACATAAACTTGCTTATACTGCGCTATCTTATTTCCTGCGTTTTGTCAGTATTTGTCGTCAGTCTCGAGAAACCGATGTTTTCGACGTTTCTGTTGTTGTGCTAATTTTCTTTTTTCTGCCACAATTACGACAAGTGGAAGAAAAAATACTTTAATCGAAAATTTCAAACAGAAATCGATAATAGAGAAAATATCGGATGTCACGTTAAAATTATTGTACGATTATAATTTAAAACGTTATGTAAATTGAAAATACAAGGTAATACGTACAAAAATATTATGGACATAATATATATATATATATATATATGAAACTTATATAATATACCTAAGCGATTTTATTATAATTGTAGTATTTTTTTTGTTCATTTTTCACTTCAATCGAAACAACGAGTTCTTATTGTTAAAAACTTTTTGTTTTTTCAAGAGGAGATGCGCTCTCGCACATTGCATTCTCTGTTCTTCTCGTTAGTTTAGATTACGATCTTAGATCGTGTATGATATTAGATGCTTGCTGTGCTAGCGGACAAGTAGAAAGCTGATATGCTTGCCAAGAACACACACACCATTTTCCTTCTTCCTTCTATCTCGCAAGAGAAACAGCATTCTCGCGAGAATCAAAAAAACACTTCGTTCCGTTTCCGTGTGAACTCGCGAGAAACCGATTGCGAGCGAGTCGCGGAATTGAAAAAAAAAAAGAGGAAGAGTTTTCGTTTTCAGGAAAAGACCGTTCTCGTGCGTTTGCACGCGAGCTCAAACAAAAAAGTCAAGTTGAAATTTTTTCGCGACTCTACGAAGTTTCCACTCGATCGACAGATCGGATCGACGAATCGACGCTTGATTTACGACGATCCGTTCGTTTCGGATCGCATCGCGCGCGCGCCGATAATTTTGCAGACAAGATCTCGTATAGAGATTGGAGAGAGCGTCGTAAATCAAGCATCAGATTGAAGACAAATGTTGTGCAGGCGGAACGACGCGCGATGACTCGTCGATCGATGATGAATTATTGTTAAATCGCTCATTTGCACCGATGTCAGAAACTCCAATTATGATACCGAAACAGGTGGGCTCAAGACTAATCGATGTCCGATGGGGTTAACGCGTGCGCGAAACCATCTTTTCTCCCCGCAGAAATGAAACAAGTAAAACTATGAAAATCGCTATTTGAATGCACAACTATTTTATACAGTGTTGAGTTTTATTCTCTTTCAATATATATACATATATATGTATAAAAAGACGAAAAATTATTAATTATTTTTTTAATATTTGAAGAAATTTATTTTTGAAAATTTATATGTGAAAATTACGATTTTCGCTGTAAATGATAAATAATTAAATAAGTTTTTTAGTGTTTTAATAGTTATTCTTTTGTATGTTGTTAGTTTAATGAAAGTGTTTGAAAGCTTCTTTCGTATTACGAATTTTTATTGTTTTTCATTTATTGCTGTGGAAGTAAATTAAAGCATCGACATTTTTTGTGCATGCGATGATAAAAAAAAAAAAAAAAAAAAAAAAAAAAAAAAAAAAACCAATGGTCACTGATGTTCGTCGTAAATGGAATATTGCGGGGCTGGCCGATAAAAAAATTACTCCCTAAAAGCCACGTGAGACATTTCCTATATCATTCTGTCGCACGATAACGCGCCGATAAAATCATCGATCGCCCGATCTCGCCCCTCGTTCGAGGGAAAGAAAGAAAGAAAGACAGATGGAAAGCATTCTGTTTTTTTATTCTTTTTTTTTACGCGGTGACGTAAAGAAAAAACGGGTACGGCATGACAGGACATCTGATTTCTCGCAGAGGGGTGTGTCCGGTGGTGGTTGTTGCCGTCCGGGACGACTGGTGGACGTCGAGGGAGACCCACTGGGAGTGACGGGACCACTTCTGCCGCGGGATAGCCAGGAGTATAGGTCGCCGAGCGAGGACAGCGGTCTCGGGGCCGACATGCCCAGGACCAGGTCGACCGCAAGAGTTTCTTTAACGCCGGAAGTGTCCCTTCCTTTCGCGAGCCGCCATCTTGAACAACGACCGGATAGCGTTTTTTCGCAAAGAAAATTCACAATCTGGTTATTAACGTCGCGAAGTTTGTTAGGAAATTTCGTTTTGAAGTCGACGATTTTGAAACTTCTCACACGCAAGATAATAGAGAACAACGCCGCGCCTGTTCGAAATGGCAGCGACGATCCTTCCGGCGTTAACTCACCACCCTCACCACTTTTCTCCTTCCCTCTCTCTCTTGATATACAGCGATTCTCGCATTATAAGATTTTGCTCCCGCAGTTGCGCTTGAGTTTGTGTCTCATGTAAATACGCGAGAGAAGCTAGTTAGCGAGGAACATAATGATTCACTTTGCCAATCACATTCATTACCAGCAACGGAGTTTAGCGAAGCGCGATAATGTTTACGCAGGGTGTGTTTGCCGAGTCTGCCCATCTTTCGAATACTAGATATCTTATTATAATACGGGATCGCTCGAATTTTCATATATACAGGATGTCTGAAAAATTTTTCAGCCGAAGTGTGAAGATAGATTGAGTCAACGGAAAAGGTTATTTACTATTTTTTACTATTGTTTTGCAAAATTTCGAATATTTATTAAGTTGTTAATTAATTAACGCGAGCCAATGAACGCGCGGGAGGCCCGAATTCTGCAAGTGTGTTTTGTGTTTGAATTGTAAAAAAATAGCTTATTCTCTGTGCAATCTTCTAACAACGAAGAGGCAAAGCAAACACGCGAGCTTTTCGCGATCAGCTTGATTCTTACGGCGACGGAATACAACTGAAAATCTTATCTACATAGATGGTCCGGACTACCGCGTGCTTCCCACGCGCTCACTGGCTCACAGTAATTAATGAACAACTCAATAAATATTGCGAGTTTTGCAACGCGCTAAGTGACTTTTCTGTTTAGATTGACTCGATCATCCTCACAATTTTGCCGTAACAAAATTTTTCAGACACCCTATGTATATGTGTGTGTGTGTGTATATATGTATATATATAATTTCCCCCGCGACAGCGAGAGTTATTAGGAAGTTAAATTCTCCCGAGTTTATATGATGTAAAATGTAATATTAACGGTTGTGTGGCGCACGTGGATAACTCGAGCTCGAGTCTCTTCGTCGACGAGAAGTCAAATCCTCTTCGAATTCTCATCGGAAAACTTCTCGTTTTAATCACGTTTATTACGATTATAACAGCGCGATTGCGAATCAGAACAATCTGTGTAGCGAGCGACAATTCGCTTTTGGTTCGCGGTGTATTATTGATTATTCAACAAACAGCTGATTGCTCTCGCTTCGCGCGAGAGAGAGTTCAACTTTGCCCGAGCGGAATTCGCCCAGGCGAAGAGATCGCGGCGGCAAAAAATCCGCCGGCTTCCAAGTTGGAAAAGGGATTAGATTAACGTAATGGCGTTTCTCTGTAGGATACACGCGATACATCGTTACTTCATTTCCTTCTGCAGGTCGTGTCTCCCTCCCCTCCCCCTCTCCCCTTCTTCTTCTCCTCGGCATCGAACTAGTTAGAGAGAGAGAGAGAGAGAGAGAGAGAGAGAAAATCCCCTTCCCGGATAAGTAAACAGACTCGATGCGTGCAAGAACGCTTCGATGCAACGGTTCGATGCACTTCACCTTCATCGCCGCAACTTGTCCGTCGCGTCGTCGTGACGCTAATGGGCTGTTACTTTCGCTGTTTGACCGAGTCGGAAACAGCCGGGTGGCTCATTGTTGCTCTTCGTCCATGCACGTCCGTTACGTCCGTATCGCGAAAATTAGAAAATCGCGATGCGCGTAATTTTTCGCAATACAAACACGGAGAGATGCGCGCAATACGTATATAGCGTTTTCGTTCGCTCGGCGCGATCGAGTTTCGAGATTCCCGCGCGCGTCGTTATAACAACACTCGGATTTAAATTTTCAACCGAGCGAATAAAACGCGTAATAAAATCTTAATGAATCTCTCGATGAAAATTCGATGTAATAATAACGTCGACGAAATTTTTGTCGATATTGAATATGCGAGAAATTTCGAGAATCGCAACATAGGCCGTCGAAAAATCCTATTAACTCGTCGGAAATCAAAGTGCGGATACATAAAGAGAGAATTGACGTAAGCAAATAATTTTTCGATCTGGAAAGTCTCGTAGGGGCATTTTGGAGATGCCGACTCGCGTCAAAGTGACGAAGATGAAATACATGTTATACACAAATCCACCGGAATAACGTGGTATAGGACGAATCGTCGCCGTCGCCGCCGCCGCGCGCCGAAGGTGGCGTTTTCCACGTGGCAGCGCGTGGGAGGGAAATCGATAATCGAGGCGGATTTAGTCGGCGTGGCGCGCGCGAGTTTTGCCGCACGACAGTTTTCACTGTTCTCATTTCCTTCCCGCGCGACACGCTCGAAACGTCGCGACTATATCCCCGACGTAGCAGCTTTATGTAGCTTTCGATTTCACGGTTAGGAAGCAGCTGTTGCGTTGCAGCGCATGCGGGAGAGGGAGGAAGGGGCGCATAGAAACCGATTTCGTTTGATGATTGTTATTAAAACGTGAAATTTCCGACATCAGAGAAGAGAACGCCGATAATAGAATTAATAACGACGGGCGCGTCGTTCCGGTATAATAACAATAATAATAAATTCTAAACCGATTACATTTTATTAAACGGGGAATTGTCGAGATAATTATCACTGAATTGAAAATTAACACGCGGACAGAAATGGAACGAGAATTTTTGGCGGAATTAAAAGCTTCTCTCAATTTGAAGGGAACATTTATCTCCGATAATTATTATTGTAGAAATAGCGAGAGAAGATTTTATACAACATTGTTTTAATTAACATATAATCATAAAAAAGTAATCTGCAAAAATAAGACATTTTTAATGAAGATTTCTTTTTTCGGCGAAATTATTGTTGATGTAGAATCTTCTTTACTTTGATGGATTAATCCTTCGCCGACAGACCTAATAAAAAATTACCTACACTGAAAAAAAACGGTTTTGTTGATAAAAATTTGGTAAATCAAATCAAATAAAGTGTTCGAGAAACAAAATTTTGGTTGGGATTATCAAAATTTGGTAATTTCAACAAAACTGTTTTTTTCAGTGTACGAGTCAGACTTGGGTATGTGAGACCCACGCGATTTTAAAATCGAATATCTCTGCAAGAAATCCAATATTTTTTCAAGTTTTGTTTTGTTTTTTTTTTTTTATTGAAAGTTTGAACAATTCTGCGCCGATAAAAAAAGAATAAAACAAATGGAAAAAATTTCTAGTAGTTTCGAAGATATAAGCATTAAAAAAAATAAATTATTTTTACTAGAAACACCGATACGCAATTTTGGAGTGGGTCTGAAAGACCCATGTCTGTCCGCAAAAGGTTAACAAACTGTTTATTAGTTTTTCGAACTGATATAAAATAAAACATAAACGTATATAGTGATTATTTATAAGGCGCTCTGTGCCGAGCGTCATAGCAATGGAATTAAGATCGAAGTGTTCGGGGAAAAAAATCAAACGCGTTTCTACTTCGTTTTTCCGCCGCGTCATATCTGTGAATTCGCATTAACTTTCTCTCCGCGAATGTACGCGCGAATGCATACACACTTATTGAATTGTACGAAAGTAAATTTTGCAAGATCGATAGAGCGAGCACGAATGCGGCGAGAACCAATATCGTTACGGACCGCGGATGATGAAATTTGCCTGGCACGAGCTTTTGATAGTTTTCACGTTGATTCGCCTCGTCGTCTGATAATGAATGAACACGGACGAACGAACATTCTGCTTTTGATGTACGAGAATGCGCGCGCGAGTTATTTCAATACCAACGTCTCTTCATCGTCCACCGATCTAATCTTTTAACCGCGAATTCTGTCTTTTGTCGCGAATCGAACAAACTTTCTTTGCGAAACAAAACTCTCCCTCGGTTCGGAGAAGAAACTTCGTGTTTTGCGTTACATCAACAGACAAAAGTGATATTTTCTCGCTTGCCTTTTATGAAAATATTCTGTATTTTGGTTGAAAAAAAAATTGTCAGAAAAATTTCCGATGATTTTCTCTTTCTTTTATTTTACGTTTTTCCCCGCGAGAATACAATTTATATCAGATTGAATTGAGAAATTTTTCGTGTAAGAATTTTTTCCCCACAGGTTTGTTTCTCTACACAATTGTTTCGTTAAACCTTATTGCAATTTATAATTTCTTTACCGCAACGCGCTTTTGTTTGTACACAGGTGTGTATATAAATATCACATACATACAAACCGCGACATAGAAAATTGTACCAACAAAATACACGAGAAGTGCATGAGAAAGAGGCGCGTGTTTTAACCGGCGCAGTTTCTTTTTTGGCAAATAAGTGATTTATTTATTATCGTGTGGCGACAAGCACTGCGAAAAAGCCGACAGGTCGAGCGAGATTTCCCCGCTTCTGACGTCATAACACCCGTGTGTGTGTACAAGGTGTTTCAGATAAAAACAATAATAATTAGAAATAAAAACAAATTTCTATCGTTGATATTTTTTATACTTACAAAAATAAAACTTTGAGATACTCGAAGTAATTATTTTGTTTTCTCTAATGGAACAAAAAGAAGAACAAAATTTAATTTTCTAATCTAAATTGTACAAGTTAAACAATATTATTTTTATTTATAAAATCTCGATACGGCAACATCAAAATTTTTCGATCTAATTCTTTTTTTTTTTGATAAATAAGTACTTTCTTTGATAAATAATAATAATGATCTTTTCGTATATTTTTGTTTTATATGATTCGGAAATGTTTGTGCGCCAAGTGTGTCACTGGATTTTACCTTCAAGCGCACTCGTCCACTTAACGATGATTCCGGAGCTTCTGGAACACCCTGTACGCGGTGCGCGGTCTTTTAAACGAGCCAAGAAACGACGGGAGAGCCCTTGAAATTTTCACACCGGCGTGCTTTCTTACCACTAGGTCGTATCCCGGGTAACAGAATGAAACAAATGAGCTTCGGGAGTCACCCAGTATCGTAATCGCCTCGGTAACGAAACGTTCGTCGCGACGCTCGTCCACCAAGCTCTCCTCCCGTTCATCGCGAGCTGTGACGAGTTCTCTCTCTCGCCAGAGATCTCATTAGACGTATTTACGTCTCGCTAATTCGTTCGCAGAGCCAGAAATAAAAGCAGTCTGAATCCTCGCGCGTTGTCCGCGGGGTGATTCCACGCTTCTCCAATTTCGCCGGAATTAGATTTAATCTCGAATTAATCATCATCTCGTATCTTAATAACGCGCAACTCGGATTAAAATTCTATTCCGTCGCTACTGATATTGCGGTAAAATCGATCCGGAAAAAAAAAATACAAAAATTTAATTCGCACAACGTCGAGTAATCTACGAGCAAAATTTGTTTTCTCGACTATCAAAATAGAGTGGTGCGAAAAAAAGTGAGTCTAATTTAGAAAATCAATAAGTGAATAAAAGAGAGAAGGATGCTATCAATAACATCTGCGACCTGAAATACGCAAATGTATCTTCCCGCCGCTGCTAATTGGTTTCCTGGATCTAAAAATAAATGACTCGTATTTTATTTGGCGACTTTAAAATGCTTCTTTTAATTACGGAAATTAGAAAACTTAATTCTTTTCCCTGTGTAAATTTACATTCTTCAAGTAATTCGCGATCAGATCATGTTTTTCGCTTTCCGAACATATGGAACATATACAAATTGTTTTTTAAATATGTCAATTACTTCAAAAATAAATAAATTTGTATAATACAGAGAAACGCAGAAAAGATTGCGGAGATTAATCCAATTTTTTCCCGAAAAACGGGACGTAAAAATGTATTGAAAAAATGTGAAAATAAAATAAAACAAATGTGTGACTGTAAATAATAAAAAAAATTTGATCGACGCCACCTGCAATCCGAAGTCGCTCGTCCCCGTCGAACGTCCGCAGTGAGACGTCTATATACCGTCGCGATGTCGCGCTCCAAAAGCGAACTATTAATCGCGATTGTAGAACCTGCTTGCCACGTCGATGCCTCGTAGCCTTCATGTGCTCCATACTGCTTTCCAACCTTTCCGGGTAAGAATCTCTCCTCGTCTATCTACAAGCTTTGTCACCGCGCCGAGCAGCAGCTTTGAAACCATATCTCGAAACCAAATAGTCGCTCGTCATCGGCAGGTTCATTGACTGATCTTCAGAGAGATGATCTCATTCATCATAAAGCTCTCTCTCTCTCTCTCTCTCTCTTTCTCTGTCTCTCTCTCTCTCTCTCTCTCTTATTCTCAAAGTTACGCAGCTCCATTTTCGTTCGGAGAATTTTGGTCCGAAACTGGTCCGATGCGGTTATATTGTGATCGCACTTTGACGACGTTAAGCAACATTTAACACGCGCTGATTACAATTATATATACCCAAAGTGTTCCAAATGTGTGAACTATACGAAATTGCAGATGTAACTCGGATTACCATCGTTTCGGCGCTTTCCGAAAATGGAACTGCAATTCCCAGAAATGTTGCTTTCTGAAACTTTAGAGAATTATTATCCAAGCCAAAATATTTGCTTCCGGTAGATGATAGAAATAATAATAATAACGAGACGAAGGGTAGGTTGCCGCGCGTGCGATTGAACCTTCACGAATTTTTCAGCAAATTCGCTCTCTCTTAATATCTTCTCAAAAGACAAAGTGTGTCTGTCTAATAAAAAAAAAATTAACCCGAACACTCTTGAACGTTCGCGATAATCACATCTGAGAAAAATTCTCAGAATTGTTTTTCTGGATTTTATCACCTTCCCTTTGTTTCCGATCGGGGCGATTGATCTTCCGTGTTCGAGGAGCGATCGTCCCGATGAAACAGCAATAGGACGGTTTAATAAGACGATTTTGCGCGCGACGATTGATGAAAAGAGCGGTCGCGTCGCGTCGCGTTGCGGGGCGGGGGTGGTTCTGAAATGGAAATTTTGCCAATTGCAGAGTGGGCTGCAGGAGGGCGCAGCAGCACCAAGTGACGACCTCCGACCTCGCCCTCTCCAACGATGACGAGTGCGACAATCAGGTACTGCGGGCGTATCCTCGTCGAACCGCCGCGGCGCATCAACCGCCGCAGTGATTATTTTAAATGATTCGATTCAACTTAGATGTTAAACAAAAATTCGAAAATAAAGAATAGATCTAGAAAGTATATTCCGAGAAAACAGGAAAATATATATCAAAGTAGCTAAAAATCTGTTCTTTCTAAACTTTGTCATAAATATATATATATATATATTATGGATTTTTTTCGCCGCGTTAATGAGGGTGAGAAGGTTGAAGGGATACGCCTAGATATACGCGAATTTTTTATCACTAATAAAAATTTGCGCCGTCGATATGTTTGTCAAAAAGAAAAAACGAACTAATTGACGACGACCGATCCGAATGAAACACGAATTGCGTCCTTTTTTTCCAGGATTACGACGACGAAATCGAGAACGGACGAGGTCGTAGACACAGTTCCCCGGGTGGTTCGCGGGGTAACCCCAGAGATTACAGCCACCACTTGCATCCGGACAATTTGGTGAGTGATTTGGCACAAATCATCGAACACACGACACTTAAAAGCATTTTTTGTATCTTCTCCGACGCTATCGAAAAATTCCGAAGTTGCAAACTCCGAAAGAAAATACAAAAATTCATTAATGTCGCGACACTTTATTTTTCCTACAACTATATTTCAATAAAAACTTTGAAGGTTTATTTTCTCGTAAAAAAAACGAAAATCTAATTTTCGTACATTTCAGAAAAAGATACAAATGTTTAATTTTGAAAAAAAATGTTTTCTTAAGTAAATATTTCAATTAAACAATTTCGACAGATATTTACAATCGCTTGTTTCTTTGTAAGACGAATCTGAATATCTTCAATGGCTAAGGATTTTCATAGATTCAATATTTCAAGATTAGATTTATCGCAACTCTCTCGTAGGGGAACGGCTATTGTAGGAACAACATCAAAAACAGAAGGAAAGAATTAGCCTAGTCTTTCGAGCAAAGTTAGAGTATCGTTTTTTTAGAACACATAGACGATCTCTCTTGTAGAGGTGTAGACAAGCGATCGTGCGATATTTTTTCTCTCGAGGAGATCGAGGAAAAAATCTAGGAGAAAAATTCTGCACATATAAAATTAATACGCTTTATATATATATATATATATCGCAGTTTACATCCGACTTACGTAATGTATGGCACATTGCCGGCTTGTTGAAGGCGGGGAGAATAATTATGCAAACGTGAATTACTGTTTACAGAGTTAAGTATATCGCGTGTCGCAGACATCACGTGAATCTTAAGCGACGTCTCTTTCATCTTATGCAAATTGCATCTTAGGTAACGTCGACTCGAGAAATCTCTGCGTATACACTTTGAAAAAGATTCGAAAAATATTCTTCTTTTTTTCTCAAACAAATTTTCTCTTTCGTTGATCGTGTTTGATCGCGTAAAACAAATAATATAAAAATTAATATTACACATTAGCGATGTGATATGACTCGTGTGTTTGTGTATTTGTTCTGTGTGTCAATCGCACAACTGCAAATATATATCCCCGTGACAAATCCCTGGGAGACAATCGCATGATCGCATCGATATATGTTATTATAGGATAGGTTCAAAGTAGTGGATTATCAGAGCTCATCCTATCGTGTACAGTAGAGATCGTTATAGTCAATTAGCAACTCGTGTGAACACTAATGATCATTTAGACCCGTGCGAAATATCTATCTTGCAAACATTCGACAATTTCGATATTCGATTTTATACGATAATGATCGCGGTCGTGTTAATCCCTCGATTTAGCAAACGAGAACAATGCCGAATAAACACAGATTAGCGTTGCTCTCCGGTAAATAAAAAAAGAAATAGATGTGTCAAGCAAAAAATTGCTTGTTGTCGATCAAAAATTTCATTTTTTTTTGTTAGACATAGGCTTGGAAATTTTTTTATTTATCTCTAAAAAACTGAAGAAAGTTATTAAACAGAAATTTATTGGAGACGATAACTGATCGCTCTGAGAACTTGAACTTCGAACTTGTGAAAGTCGATTTCAACCGCTATCTTGACCGAGCGAACTTGTTTCTTCTCGATATTTTGTTTCTTTTTTTTGTTTATTGAAAACTTCAGCGCTCAAATTATGAATTTTTTTTTTTATCTTCCACGCGCGTAAACACATTTTTTAAAAGTTAGAGATTTCTTTGTGAAGTCGGTGTAATAATTTCGAGATGATAAATGACAGGCAATAGGGAGTGGAAAGAGAAAGAAGGTTTCCTCGGAAATATGACGAGGGTTCAATGAGAATCGTTCGGGTGAAAGAACGTGATGCGCAGAGATGATCGGAGCGATGTGCGAGCGAGCGAGCGCCGCGGCACGAAACGGACCAATGAAAGGGCAGCTCGGGCAGCCACAGTATTACCGATCCTACGTCATTGACGCAGGATAGTTTCAACTGAAAAGTGCCCTACCATCGTTCGGTACTTCTTCTGAAAATAACGACTTCAACTGACTATTACATCCGTGGCCTCCGCGCGCGTTGGGGGAAAAAAAAATCCAAATTGCCTTCTCAAAGGCAAGATGTGTATAGAACAGGATAATGAAGAAACTGCGGTTTTATGGGGCACCGTAACGACATTTCTCAGCTCTGCTGAATCTCTCTCGAGTGGCATCGCGATAGAAAATACCGATCATCGGAATTTCTTTCCCGCGCTCGAAAAAGTTCACGCGGTCACGTATATTTCGCCAAAAAACAAAGATTAACCTAGTGAAAAAAATTTGTTGTAAAAACTTGCGAACTTAAAAACAATTACTTCAATAACAACTAAAATCGCATTCTTGCTATTGATAATTTTTTATTAGCTTACAGATAAACATTTGTTACTAGTTTCAAAGAAATTGTTAAATATTCCAGATAATTTATGAGATTAAAAATACACATTAAAAATTTTACAATATATTTTTATTTCAAGAGAAAGAGAGAGAGAGAGAGGAGCCAATTAGATTTTTTTTTTTCTACAAGTACGAGAAGAAAATTTTTCCTTTGAGAATTTCGCAGAGTTATCTCCTCATTATCCCTCGATTCTCGGCTTTAACTATCGCGCAGAGGAGCCAGAGAAAAAAGAATTCAAATACTCTCTCTGCACGCGAGAGCGAACACGATGTGCAATTGAGATAATCGAGAGGGCACGTTGGCAAGGATAGACGATCGTGTTCGGAAAGAATCAGAAGCCAATGTCAAGGGCGGACCGATATAATTAAGATAATAATGACGAGCTCGGAGAACTACATATAATGCCGTGCCGAGGTCGTTATTCCGATTCTCCAAGTAATGAACGCGCCATCTTCGCGCTTTCGTTTTGATTTTTAGTTGGCGATCGTCTATAATTTATTCGAATCCTACAATCTACAGATACACCAACAAGATAATAAAATATTAATAGAGAGTTAAGCAAATGAACTTTCTTAGAAAAACGTCTTAGAAAAGTGACTTAATGTTGTATATAAGAAATCGCGCGTACATCGCGCATTGAAGAAGTATTTTCAATGAAATGTGGTAGTTGCGCGAGGAATTCAAAGACTCCCAAGATAAAGACAAACAACCGAGAGCAAAAACGACATCGAAGAGTTAATTAACGTGTCGGTGGGAAATTATTAAAATCGTCATCGCGGAGTCGATAGTGCGATATGTATATGGGGTGTGTGTTTCGGATCTACCGCAATTTTGTTCATCTATAAATTCACTATCCACTAAAAAAATAGTTTTTTTCTTTTTTTATTTTGTAGAAGTTTTTTCGTGGAATTTGTAATTTATTTACGTAAGTTTACAACTTGGTAGAATTTAATTTAAAAAAGCGAGGGAAAACTCGACTTTTTAAAAGTTTTATGAGAATAAATAGCTCACCCTGTGCATTCTTCATAATGCATCGGTGTACTCGTCTTATTGCGCGTCGGGAAAGAGGAAGGCATTCAGAGTGAGGGATTCTCGATAAGCTGGGCGGAGGAGAGCAAACACTAAAAGGAACGTGGAATCCGTGTTTCATGGTCTCACTTTGTTCCATTCCCGTTCCATCGATTGATAGTCGTCCCGCCGATAGTCCGTTTCTACGCGAAAATCCCCCAGCAGATTGTTCCCGTAATAAGTGAGGGATTAAAACCAAGCCTATTCGCGCGCGCTCGCGCGCAATTTGCCATTCACGCGACAAATCTAGAATTCTGCCGTTTCAGCGAGGAAAGATACAATGTATTTCGAAGTGGAGATATTCTTATTGTTGGAAAAAAGCGGAAAACTATGCGATTTTTTCCGCGAAAAATAAGAAGAACGTAAATAGAACAAAAATAAACACGAGTTTTTCTCTTTTGATATTTTTCGTCCAAAGTGGAAATCTACTTGAGTGTATTAAATATCTATAAATAGAGAGAGAAAGAAAGAAAGTGATTTTCAATTGTTTATCCGTTTTCGCAAAATTCAAGGTACTTTGGTAATTCCGTCGATAATAATTACAAATTATTACAATTTATATTAAATACATTAATAGTGTGTGTGTGTGTGTATGAACTTTGTAAATCAAATTGCGCACAATCAATTCGTATCTATAACTGACATAACAAATTTTACACAGCAACTCGTTGTGGAAATTATTTCATGCACAAATTCGCTAAATTAATAAATATATATATTATTAATTAAGTTGTGCATGTATGTAGTTGTCAATTTGTATTTTCAAAATTTGTTCAAAACTATTATTGTGGATTAAGGAGTTTTAATAAATATTCAATAAAAAAAACGTGCAGACTAGGATTCGAGAAAAGTAATGTTTGGAATTATGGAAATTCAAATTTCAATTAAAATACACGATTATTTATTTTCTGAATACTGACTTTTACTCACTGACCTTGTTCTTTTCGCATTTAAGAGATTTACGATCGTCTGCGGATTGCATGATTTACGTTATCTGGAAACGACCGCTGTTTGCGAAATGAGAGCACAAGCGCGCACAGGCGGTAGAAAGGAGGAGAAGGTCGGAGAGAAAGCAGACGCGCGTCGTCTCATTAGAATAAGACTAATTAAAGCCGCTCGTTTCCGATTAATGAGGTTCCGCTATTAGTCACTCGCTTAGGATAGCTTAAAAGCGGCTTACGTATCGATTACGTATAGATTTATTTCTCGCAAAACGAAGTTCACGTTGTAATAACGCGCGTAAAACTTACGACGACGATAGAAATGAGAAAAAAGGTTATTGAGAGATGAGGCATACACAATGCAAAATTCATTTTCACGTTCGCGAGAGATTTGTTGAATCACTCAACAGTGATCACTGATTTACGAACACAGGTTTCTACTCGTATACTTTATTATTTCATTTTTTTTGTACAAAAAAATTAGATAACAATAAAATTCACTGATGCAACTCGCGCGCTTGCGAATCCCCAGTGACACAGAGATAATATAAAAAGTATGTACTATAACATATAGCGAACTAGAATAATTTATCATAAATAATGAAGCGAATACATTTTAACTTCTTAATTAAAATATATGCGCAATTACAAACTTTGTCTTATTTTTAAGCGACAGTTATTCCATAATGTACGAATTATGCTTCTTTTTTTTAATTACAAAATATAATATTTTTTTCGAGAAATATAATATCCTTGCGCACAGTAATCACGCGTTACAGTTGACACGTCTGGTCGAAGCTGACCTCGTCAGTTTTTTTTGTTTTTTACTGTTGGACGACGATCTGCGGATTACGCCTTTTTTTTATCTTATACGTACGCTAGCTGCTCGATAAGCAGCAGATCGACCTTAAAATCGCGAAAGTCACTCTCGTGAACAGTCCTTCGGAGAGATCCTTGTCATAAGTCACGCTCGGCGAAGATGCTGCCGCGCCAAATTGCCCTCTCCCGACTAATTGCACCTAACGACGCGCGATCGATTAGCCGAGATGCAGAGAAGAGGATGATGTTCGTTCTTCGCCGTGTGTTCTTGCCGAAGTACACACATATCCCTCGTCCCGATCTTCCGACGCTGAGCTCACTCTTCCGCATGACCGATCCACAGCTCGCCAGAGATGTACCAAAGTGATAACGTACCTCTCTGGCAAAATTCCCTTCGCGGGAAACTCCCGCTCGACGACGAGTCGATTTCTATCCAAGTTCGCATTCGGACTTTCTATCGACCAAAAAAATCTTCAAGAAACATATTTCATATTTTGACTCTCACTTACGTTCAAAAACAAAATGATTTACAAGTGAAAATGATTCTTAATGTCTACAACTCTCGCTTTTCAATCTAAAATAATGCGACAAAAACAATAAAGTCCGTAAAATTTTATCCGATTTGTGTTAAACAAAGAGAACAAATGTTGAATTGTAATTTACGCGAAATTAATGTCAAAGTAGAACCGAAAATCGTAGAAAATCTGTTTTGACGAAAAATTCGCGAACAAAATTGACGCCGATAAAAGAGACTCGTAAAACGCGGAAGGAGATAAGAAGAGATCCGGCGTCGAGTCGAGATTCTTTTTGTAGCAGACAGGTACAGAGATGGCGAAGAGGTTGTACATGAAGTTTCCTGACGGCCTGAAGCGAGGTCGATCAGAGCTTGTCCTGAAGAGCCTGGCGCAGCTCTTCGGTGGCCTTGGCCACGTCCTGACTCTGCCGATGCAAGTGTATCTCTGGTCGCACCGAGTGCTGCACCGACGAGTTGGACCGTCTCACGGAATTGCCGCTGCCGAACTTGGGCCGCGGGATTCGCACGCGCTGTACGTCACTCAGCCAGGACTCCATGATCTCTTCTTCTTCTCTCGTTCTTCTGAGAAGCAAGCAAAGCGATTCACACGAGTTTGTAACGGCAATTATTGAACGGCGAACCGACGAGAGAGTAATCGAGGAGAGTTGCGAGTTCGGAAGCTGAAAGCCAGTAAGATTCCGATTTCTAAAATTAACAAAACTGTGTGGAACTTTGTATGTGGAAGTTGTAGAGTTCAACGGAGAAAGGGGTTTCGGGAGTTAAGGATTATACAGATTCTGTGAAGTCAACAACTATTGTTTGTGAATTTTAAACCAATTGAAGAAACAGACGATTTTGTTGAACAGAAAAAACAAAAATTCAATTTCATTGACAATTTGACTCTATAAAACCTGATTGAAACTAATTTGGTTCGCGACAAACGACAAAAAGCCTCGCGCGCGAATCTCAGGCGTCTCGAAATCGAGAATTTTACGAGCGATCGCGGAGATTAAAGTTGCGCGCGTGAAAGATCCTTAAAGCGCGGGGAAGAGAATAATAACACGATCTACCGGAATAATTTTATGATCTTGTTTACACCCGGTCTCTCTCAAACGAGAATGAGCCAAAGGTGAACAAAAAAACACTCACTCGCGCGCCGAGCGCGAAACCGAGAGCGGACGAAATTCTAAGCGTTATGCGCAGCAGCGAGCGCTTTTCAAACGCGGATAAAAAAAGATACACTTTACAGTCCCGACGTTTATTCTCGAGAAGCATTTCAAGTATCTTGTCTATAATAAAGTTCTCACAAGCGCGAGTTTTTTTTCAAATTTTTATTTTTTTATTTTTCACCGTTTCGACAAACGAATTTATCCGAGATGTGGATTCGCACTTGTGTACAGTAATTAACCCTTTGTGACCAGACCTTGTCCAAAAATGACGATTTCTAGTTAGACCGGGTCTGCGAGACCCCCGCGCGACTTTCCGCGAAAAATCAATTTTTTTTTTCAATTTCTTTGTTTTTTGTTAATCGAAAGTTTGAACACTTCTGCGTCGCGATAAAAAAAAACAAATTTGAAAAATCTCTAGTAGTTTCGAAGATAATAAGCGTTTAAAGAAAAACTTTTTTTTTCTAGAAACGCTGATGCGCAATTTCCGAGTGGGAGACCCATGTCTGACTACGAAGGGCTAAAAATGTTAAAAATGTTAAAGATAAGACTCTAAAAACTTTGAACTTTGTCAATTCAAAGGTCGGAAAATTCCTGATTTTTCTCAGGAAAAAAATTATTCTCTAGAATTTCGAAGAACTTGCATATTTGCGCGATTAGAATTATATTTGCACATTCCTCGCATATTAGAAGCGGACGTAAGTAGCAGAGCCTGATAAATTTTATAGCAAGTTTATATTATCGATCGCCTTCCGTCTGTGTGTTATGCAGGTGCGTTCGTGCTTACGCGGTTTTGCGCGCCCGGATTATTATGCACCTTCTCTTTGGCTTAATGATCTCGCTGCGGCCGGATTTCATCAAGCACTGCGGTTCGCGCGGTTTCCTAACAGAAGCAGCGCAATTACGCGAAATGTAAATCAGGGAGCTTTTCAATATTGCGCAATAGAGAAGTTTTCGATATCCAACAATTGTTTGAGATTCAATCAAGGCATAGCAAACATTCGAGTTTTTGTTTTAACAAAAAATACGTTAAAAACTTTTGCGCGCGTATGAAAATCATTTTTTTCTCACATTTGCGTTTTTACACGTATACGTATATACGCGTTATGTGCCAGTTATCTTGCTCCAGTCAACAGAACGCTGTTCATTGAGCACAAAGCGCTAAATCGAGCGATTCGTGGAAAAACTCGGCCCGCTCGGGAGGGAGGTTCTCGCAGCTTGAACAATTATCACGTCCGCTTTTCGACATATATATGTATGTGTGTGTGTATATATTGCTCGGATGCACTTAACTGTGAAAAGTAAACTATGCAAAAACAGCCTCTCGCGATGAGGCTTAAATAAATTTTGTTCGCAATATGAAAAATGAAAATAATTGCGAGATATTTTCTTCGTCGGAATCAATTTGCGAGAAACTGTTAGCGAAATTCTCTTCAACAATAAATACTGAATTGATATATAATGTTACATTCGCTGACTCGGTCAACTTCAAGGACTACGTGACTGACATCGCAATACGAATGTAAAATCGAAATGTGTCAAACGAGACGCTCTTTAACTCACATACAGATACCATTCCCGTATATAAAATAAAAAAAAATATTTTAAGTGCAATATTTTCTACGTATAACTTCCCTCTATGATTAAAATATTCATTGCAAAAATATCCGATAAATATTTGCGCGCGTTCGCGCGCGCGTAAAAATGAAATATAATAAAAAGTGCAAACTTCTCTATGCACAAAATTGATAAATAATAACGTTGTTAAATATAAACTGTATATACATAAATAAACATAAACACTATGTATAAAACAAAAACAAAAAAACAATACAAAACATTTTAAAAATATTGAGTGAGAAAAAGTCTATAGTTATATGAAAGTGGAGAGGGAGTTAGTTTTTTCATTTTTGCGCGAGCGCGACTTTTTTCCTTAAAATCAGAACTTCCCAAAATTTTCACGCTTAATAATAAAGATACCTGCTGAACGTCTGAACTTCGACCAAAGTTCAAGATTCAATCGCGATCCGAATCAATAGCCTCTGGATCTCACGAGATGGTGCTTGCGAGATAAAATGATGATGATGATGATGATGATGATGAACGTGTTGCAGAGAGAAATTCGGTCCGAGAAAACACTACTGAGAGTAGCGTTCGATTTGCTGGTGGCTGAGCGACTGATTCAGGAATCGGACATGAAGTGGCGGCTTACAGGTTTACGTTTACCTGATCAAGAGTGAGTCAACTCCTGAAGAGGAAGGGAGAGATCGCATTGAAAAGAAAGAGAGAGAGAGAGAGAGAGGGAGAGAGAGAATGAGAACAACAAATGTAGTAGAGGTGGGGACCGAGAGAGCAAGAGAGAAACCGCATGAAGCGAGCGAGAAAAAGAGGCTTGGCGCAGAGGGGAGAGGGCAGGTAACAGGTGAGAGAAGGTCAGGAACGTAGACGACAGGGCGGCAACAGGAAAGCAAAACGCTCTCAGGTTCGAAAGCGGAGAACCCGAAGGAAAAAAAAGAAACTTCGTAAAATTTCTAAATATTAGTTCGTTATTCTATTTCTTACAATATTTTTTTTTTTCAAAAAATAAGACACCAAATAATTAAGTATTTTTTTCATGTTGCTGTAGGAATTTTGTGCTTTTGGGCCTCAAATTCGCGGCATACATTCCTAAAACCGGACGCCACCCGACGTTGCCAGATTGGCAGGCTGCATGTCGCGAATGCAGGTTACACACAAACACACACACATACACACACGGGGTCCTCTCGGATCTGTATTCTCTCTCTTCGAAACTTTCATGTGCCTATCGAGACTCCGATAACAGGAGCGTATCTCGGATCAATCCGGCTTATCGAGATCGCATCGTCGTTGTTCGATCGCAAATACGCCACGTAAAAAATCGGAATTTTTTGTTCGTACGAAAGAAAAGAAAATACAATGATAAAAAGAGAAAAACATATGTGCGGAACGACATGCGTCGACACGCGACGGATCGCGTGACACATCTGACCACACGACGCCTTTTAATGTCATCGGACGGTGCCGTATATACATATAAAATACGTACTCGTTAATAAATAATTAAAAGAATTTTGTTCAGCATAACTGTATCCTTTTCTTTTTATTTTATTTTTGTAGCGAGTTTAGAGCGACATGATTTCTCCTTGCGATATCGGGATAAAAAATTACAGCGTAACATACATACATACATACATAAATATATATATATGTACCACATCGTAAAAACGATATCGTTAATTAATAGCAATTTGCTAAGAGCAAATACGTTTATTTTAATGCGGAAATGAAAACACGCGTGAAATCACGTCTAATATATGTGAATGTAAAAGAGTTCGTCGAACTTCTCGTCTATTGCATCATTTCGCAAAACCAGTTCGTGAGTGACACCTACGCGTCGACGTTGGACGTGATTCATGAGTTTGAGCTCGTCGACAACCATGGCGATCTAAAAACGGCCTGGTTAGGTGTGGTCGATTAATTCACACGAAAAAAAAAAAGAAAAAACCTTATCTCTGTTTGAACGGAAATAAGGATGATCCTCAAATACATCGTGTTATTACGTATTTTCCCGACGTTACGTAAAAAAACGATACTCTTCGCTTGTATATACGACAAGTCCTCACATATAGACGAGTACCTAATATTGTTTCGAGATATCTCTCCCGGTTCTTCGTGCTTTATTTTTGCGCGAAAAGACGCTGAGACAGAAGAAGAAAACACACAGAAACGCGCGCGAGCGCGTTCAAGCATTCGGGCATTCGAATACTTCGAAGAATGAAACTTCGGAACTGGTTAAACCGCGGAAATCTTCCGAGATCCCGCTGTATACGGCGATTTGACCTACATCGTAAAATCGTAAACCACGGGTTCCTCTCACGCGGCGTCCTCTCCGGGTTTGTTCTACGTGATCTTCATTTCGTGTGTGTGTGTGTATATAACGGAACGTCATCATCGTCCCGAAACTTTCTCCCGAGACATGACCGCGAGACACAGCGGACCCATTAATAACCCGATGATGATTAGTATTTCCTGCCGCCGCCGGCTAAGGTTATTGAGTTGACCACGAATATATACGCGATTTGAATTTAGAACAACGCCAATTAAAACGACAAAACCCCGTTTTTAACTTTAATTTTAACGTTGAGCTTTGCGGTACTTGCGTTTTAATCCCGCGTTGATCTCAATTCTAAATTTCCACTTTTTACATATAAATATAAAATTAATATACAAATGTTTAAAATAAATATTACAAAAATTTATACAGGAAACATGATTATGATATTAATTACAAGTGATAAATTTATTTGTTCTTAAAATAAAAATTAAAAAACAAACAAAAACGCGTGATTTTCTCTCTGTAATCGTTGCAATTGTGCGATCGCTATTAAAAATTGCGGTCTGCTGCAAACTAAGATCGTAAAGTCTTGTAGCGTGTAACCAGTCTCGTACGAGATTCTTAGCGGTTTAGGAGGACGTGCTCCAGTTAAGATCGGCCAACAATCAAATCCAACTGCACGCCGTTACGCGTCCCCGCGTAAAACGTTCCTCAAGTGCGCGCGCGCGCGCGTCGATCATGTAGGTCCTCTGTGATCGTTTATAAAACAGAGAGAGAGAGAGAGAGAGTCAAGTTACTACATTGCGCTTTTTAAGTATCGTTTTTCTCGCATAATCGCAATTCTCATCGAGCGTTTCATTATTTTACATTATGATCTAGCAATTAACTTTGAAAAAAATTTCAAAAAAAGATGTACAAAATATTTTTTTTTCATTTGCGCAACTTGTATCAAGAGATGAAAAAGATTCTCAAAATTTGGAAAAAAACTGTAACTCTGTGGCTGTCCGAGAAAAATAGAGAGAAAGGAGGTTGATCAGCTCTTATAACTGTAGCTTTAAACAAATGGAATTACGCAAACGCGCACGGTGACACGTGCTACTTTATGTAAATTTAACAACACCAAGGGGGATGGTTATCGGGCGCTAACATGAAGTATTTCCCGGTTTGTGATGCGCGTTGTCGCGACGCAGGAGAGCGACGGGGGTTGCGAGGGTAGCGACGCCGAGATGATCGGTAACGGGCGACGGGGCGCCGGCGAAAGGGATCGCGATTTGGAAGAAGATGACGAGCTCGAGAGCAGGGAAGAGAGAAGCTCGGAAAGTGGAGGTGGTGGAGGTTTCGGTGGTTGGAGGTCCCACCTACTCGGTGGGCTGACGCAACGTGTCAAATCCTGGTACTGGGGCGCCAGGCCCCTCGTAAGTTTTCCCACTCTCAGCGAACACTCAGACTCTTTTTCTCTTTTTTCTCTCTCGCAAAAACACGCACTGTTTTTTCTTCTTTTTCTCCCTCCTCTCCCCCTCCCCCCTCGTCTTTTTGTACAAGTTTTTTCTTTTGTTTTTTTTTACTTCGCCTCTGTCCGGCACTAACGCATACTGACTCGCAGGATAACGGGACGAAGATGGTTAGCGAGAGAAGATGAGAAAAAAACCGTATAAATTGTACGAGAAAGAAACATGCGACGCGCTTTCAAACATTTGTTTAAGAAACGTGTCTCGCGAGAGAAACACATTGTCGTGAAAGTGTTCGAGAACGCAAATGAGGGACATCGATTCCGATAAACCCAAGATCATGTTTCAATTAGAAAGGAGTGGGCGTGCAGTCGTTTGTAATAGACGATGATTTTCTCGCCAGAGAACCGCGTTTGCAGAACGCGCCGGAAATCACGATAACATCTCCGCAAAAAAAATTTACAATGCAGGCGCAATCGTAAATCGAGTTCATCGCAGTTGCCAAACGTCAGTTTCAGTGACATAATAATATATGAAAAAAAAAAAAAAAAAAAAAAAAAAAAAAAAAAACTATAATTGCTAAAGCTAATTATTTCTGATATTTTACCTTTTTTTGATATAATTAGTTTCAAATACATATATAGAGATGTGCTATTTGTTGACACAAATCTATTGTATTCAACTATCGCTTCTCAATTGTTTTTATTTAGATACATATTATTTCTGTCTTTGCTTATTAACTGTCCGATGACTTTTTTGTAATTTATAAAATTTCCACAGTAACTTAGTTTTACCGTTACCCGTCATTATTGTTATTTATTGAAGATAGCACGAATCTATTTTTCTCAAAGTTACCTGGTAACTACTCGACGCGAAGCGAAGTTCCCTTTCCGCACGAACGGCCGCGCTACAATCGAATTGTGAGAGCGTTACGGTGAAATATAATTGGCAGAGAGAAAATAACACAGAGAGAGAGAGAGAGAGGAAAGAGAGGATTGCGCACGGCGCGGCAATAAAGCGTCTCGCAATAAAAATCGCATTATAACAGAGAACAACGAGACATCATAAACTTCCGGCAGCGAGGTCGCGGTTGCATTTCAATCTATCCGCGGATCGCGTTTACGTAAAACAATTATCGAAAAAAAAAAACGCCAAAAGTAGTTCGGTGAGCAATAGATATAATCAACTGGAAACTGTTGACGTTACTTGCAAAGCAAGTAAAATGGCGCAAAGTAAAATTTAATTGTCGGAAAAAAAATGCAATTGCTGAAGAAAATTCTGTTTTTTGCTTTTTTTTTTCCTGATTTCTTTCACGTTTAAAAAACAAAGTCTCGAGAGAGAAAGAGAGAGATTTTATACGAACAATTGTAAATCACAGACTGCGAGTCAGTGCGAAAATGCGACCGGCAGAGGAAGAAAACGATAAACGACACACAGGTAAAAAAAAACGCGGCACGGCGCGAAACTGATACGATTCGAGCCACCGAAAAAAAAAACGTCTCCCTTCGGCATGAATTCTCTTCTTAATTAGATTTCTCTTTTTTCACACTGTCTCACAAAATCAAGTATCCTTGTGCTCCTAGAGCTAGCAAAAATTAGTCGTCATAGCGTTAGGTGTGTTACGTGTGTTTTTTATCTTAGATGTCTTGCACATGCTACCTTTTACGATTTGTCTTTTACATTCAAGCACGATCATTATTTATTAATTAATAAACACGTGTGTGTATGCACAGAGCGTCTCGTCGCAAATTTTCGTCGTGTCGAGTTTCAATCGCAGACCCGGACGATTTTGAAGAGCGAGGTGTGTTTCGTTGTCGTGTTTGCGAAAATGTTTTTTATATAGTCGCAGATTCGCGACCGGTCGCGATAAAAAATCATCATCGCGACCGCTCGAAAACAAATCAAGTTACGAATATCCGCAATTTTACACTTTACACACAAAAAAAATACAAAACAGAATATGCAAGGTCTTTGGTTTTTTTTGTAAATTTAACTATCTCTTTTTTTTTTAACAACATTTTTGTGAAACAGACTTTGCGTTGTTAAAGAGCGAGAATGAAAAAAACTTCTCAAAACTGTGAAGAAAATCCGTCATCAAGAATTTCATTTTGAATCTTCAACTTCGTCACGAAACCGCGTCGTTGAAACTTGATTATGCGAGACGTTCTATACACGTACGTACATATGGGCACGAGGATGTGTATACCATGCGCTAAACCACATATTCACATAGATGTCTTTTAGCATGCACGATCACTTTATTCACATGACATAAACAGAGAAAAGAAATTTTGCGATAAAACTCAAAGCCTCGCGAAATTACAGCGCGCGCGCACGCACAAACACACACACACACACACACACACAAATTATTTAATGATATTACTCGATTAGTAAACAAATTCTCTCCCGTGACACGTTCGAGATAGCAAATTGCGAACGGAAGAAACTTGAACAACGCTAGTAAATAGTTAAAGACGTCATTAAAGCGGAAAAGAAAAAGAGAGAGAGACGGCGGACGGAAAAAAATTGATCGAATTATCCACGTGGGAAGAGAAACGAGATTCTTTCGCTCCCGATGGGACGAGATGTGCGTGCGTGCGTGCGTGCGTGCGTGCGTGCGTGCCGCACACTTTCACCATTCTCGCTTTACATATACCGTTTCTCTCAAAGAAATAAGTCGATCCAATAATTAACTCGATCTTCACATCTTTCGGCCGTGAACTCGACGAATATTGCATAATTGATAAGCACTAAAAATTAATTACCCTTGTAGAGAGAGAGAGTTTTTAATTAATAAAGTTTCTAAAATAGCGTTAGTTTGACTTTTTTTTTCATTCAGTAGGATGTTTGCAATACACTCCTTGCGTTGTGTTGAATTAATTATCTGATATTTTGTTGCAATTGAAATTTATTATTTTTAATCCATTATTTTTCTTCGTAGAAATATTATTGATTACAAGGTTTTTACTCTAGTAGAAATAAATCCAGTAGAAACACTTCTTCGTGCATCCAATTAAAAAAAACTTTTTTCAAAGAATTTTATTTACACCACGTATATAGTGTGTTTATCTTAAAACCGATTGCGTTATCGCTCCACAGCTGCATGAGTGTACAGTGATAGTTTTAAGAAATTCAAGAATAAATTGATAAGTAAATAATTTAGGTCGTTTTTATTTTATTTTTTTTTTTTTATCTTATAACACACGACTTGATTCCCCTGCATTATATGCGATTACATACGGTTACAAATACGTACTTCACGTATGTGTTGAGATAAGAAAAGACTCCCGATACGATAGTTTCCGGCGCATATAAACATTTCGCACAAATAGTGTCGTGTAATCAGTACCTACTCATAGTAGTGAAATCGTACTTTTATATATTAGTTGACATCGCGTTGTTAACGCGACGATGTCGCGATCTCGCGACCGATATCTATCGATTGTATCACGCTCATGTCTGCTGCGCCACTGAAACGATTACACAATAAGAACCAGTCGGATTCGTAACCGACTAGCGACAAAATTAGCTGCGATAACGACAACACCATCGTCATTACACCACAACCACCACCACCACCACCACTCTATCTCTTTCCGAGCACTACCAAAAACACCCAACCGCTAGCAGCCTGCCATCAGCAAGCATGACTCAATATTTTTCAACATATATATACATATAATTCTCTTGTGAGTTTTACATCAACGTACATTTATTATGTATTACGTGTATATTCTGGAAACGTAACCGTTACATGTCGCACATACGCGCGACATTACACGCGTGTAGAAGCATATGTGATTCGCCGTTACATGCACCAAAGGTGATGCAACAATTGCACGCGAGGGAAAAAGCGCGAAATGTGAGAACACACAACGGAGACAGACCGAGAAGAACCGAGGCACGAAAAATTGCACGAAACGATATAAAAAAAAAACTCCTCTTATAAGAGAAAGTTCCTTTGTCATTTTTTATCACTAAAAACTGTTTTTTTCAAACGCACAACTTAAACGATAATAAAATTAACATAATCTTGTTTTTGTTGTTTCTTTGGTTTACGTCGCATTGTCGAATTATCTTCCTGATTCAGCAATGGGAATCGGGAATATTGGTTGGATAAACTTTTACTTTTTTTTCGCTAAATCGAGATCTGTCTTTCCTTTCGTTTTTTCTTTATTCGTTTATTTATAATTTCCAGCACGCTAGATAAGGCATGCGAGATGAGAAAGTATATATCGAGAGGATTTTTCTAGCCGGAATGCACTTAAAACCGCATCCATTTCGAGATACACTTCTCTCTCTATCAGCTTCCGATCAGCACTTTCGCATTTTGCGTCGAGGTCGATGTGTTTCGTTTAAAAAGACAAAAAGAAATGCACTCCGTAAACACTCGCGAGAGACTCACCAACGATATTATCTTACAAATGTATTTTATGTATTATCTCTCTTTTATACCACCGAAAGCTGCACGTGAAGACTGTCAGAAGTCGCTCTTCCACTGCAGCGTGCACGCGATTTACGCCTAGCATAAGCCTTCTTAGTGTGCTGTCATTGTGCGTGGGTGTGCACATTGGGATTTTTCTGCTGGAAACGCGACAGCGATCGCATTCGATTTGCGTCACAAGAGAGAAAAAAGAAAATTGAATAATATATTATCTGATAAGAAAATTAATTCTTCTACATTAAATTTCCAAACTTCATTATTTTTTTATAAAGTTTGTTAATACTTTTTGATTTTTATTTTTTCAATTTTTTTTGTATAATAAATAAATAGAAATAAATTTAATTTCTTAACGGAAGAATAAAGAAAAAAATTGTTTCACATAATTAATTTATCACGTATTTATTGTAGTTTTTATTTAAAGAAAAAAACGCACACACAAAACTTTTTTGAAATGATTTCTGATCGCTGGCGCGAATCCGGCAGAATAGCCGTATACGAAGGGACTGATGCTCGAGTGCCGCCGTTTGAATGCAAGTTATGCCCGTTCCAGGAGCTCGCGCACAAGCTATCGCGGAGCTTCGACATGCAGGAGGCACAGCTGCTGGAGGAAGGCGGTTCCGGCGGCGGGCCCGCCGGCGGTGGAACCGCGGGAGGTCCCCCGCGGCGGCATCACAGCGTGCAGCGGTTGACGCGCAGCGAGATGTCGGAGCGCAGGGAGGAAGACGGCGCCCTGGTGGTGCCCGATCATCAGGGCAACCTGCGCATCACCGTCAAGAAAACCAAGTCGACCCTCGGCATCGCGATAGAGGGTGGCGCCAATACCAAACACCCACTGCCCCGAATCATCAACATACACGTAAGTTTTTTTTCTCGCAAAATTATTAATTACAATGTCAAAGTGTATGATGCGTCAAATTAACGCAAAGTTTATGCAGAATTAGATATTGTTTTTTTTTTTTTTTTTGGAATAATTAAGCAGCTTTATAAGTAAAACATCCCGTGCAAATAATATCGCATGCAGACGGAGTCGTGTTTCTCTTTTTCGTTTTCTCCATTAATACTAATTAATACCTCGTTATAATCTTTTTAATGAAAGATATTATGATAAAAAGTGTATGCGTTGCGCTATCACGGCGTTCGTTAAGCGAGTCGCTTAATTAGCCCGCTTAAATGAAGTTTGCTCGTGAACTAAAATGCGCGATTAATATCCGTCGCAACGAATTTATCGTCGACGCCATTTACGGCGGCATAAACAATATTGTGCCATAAATATGACTAACGCACGCGGTATAATTCATTGCAGGACAACGGAGCAGCTTATGAAGCTGGCGGTCTTGAAGTCGGCCAGCTCATCCTCGAGGTCGACGGTCAGAAAGTTGAAGGTAATACAAATATAGTACATAAATAAAATTATACATAAGATATATATATATATACATCATAGAAATATCACAAGATGCTTGAGCAGATGCGAGCCAAAACACAAGATGTTTGTACGAGTGATTATTTGATGCCAAAAAATTACAAACGTTTCAATCCCTTTGTTTGGGATCTTCATTGGTGTATGAGCAAAATTGTATATAAAATCTACAACAAAAGCCACAGAGCACACACTCATAGTGTGACGTATTACTCCACAAACTGCTTCCCAACAAACAATCGAAGACAGCAAAACACACCACATACCGCGAGTTTACTAATTGTATTAAATTGTACAATTGTTCGAGTACAATTTGTAAACTCGTGTGTTTTGCTGTCCTCGATTGTTTGTTGGGGAGCAGTTTGTGGAGTAATACGTCAAACTATGAGTGCTCTGTGGCCTTTCTTTTATAAACAATTTTGCTCATACACCAATGAAGATCCCGAACAAAGGGATCGAAACATTCGTAATTTTTTGGCATCAAATAAAGAATCACTCGCACAAACATCTTGGTGTTTTGGCTCGCATCTGCCCAAGCCATGCTTTTATCATCTCACAAGCTTATTCAATTGTCATAGAAATATCACTTCTATCATAAAAAATAAAAATAAATACAAATATCAACTAGTAGTTTTTTTTAATCGATTCTGTTCGTTATTTGCAGGACTTCATCATCAGGAAGTCGCGCGACTGATTGCCGAGTCGTTCGCGCGCCGCGATCGTAACGAGATTGAGTTTCTGGTCGTGGAGGCGAAGAAGAGCAATCTGGAGCCGAAGCCGACGGCGCTCATATTCCTGGAGGCGTAGCAGGAATCTCCCACCTCCGAGCCGGAACCACCATAGCCCGATCTGATCGGAGCTCGGCCCGGAACAGTCTTGGAACTCAAACGTTATCGTTAAGACTATTCCGATCGAGAACTTCGACTCGCAACAATCCCTTCGAGTTCTCGAACGGCCGAGCTGTCGATCAGTCGCTAATTCGATTACCCTGGCCCTGGTGGTGGGAAATTTCACTTCACTCACGTTAATGAAAACAAGAAACAACATCATGTCGGAAGACACACAAAAGAGAGAAAAACTGAAGACGCTGAGGTCCGGACCGGCATTGTCAGATTCCGACAAACACAGATCTTCAAAAGAAGATCTCTTTTCACGATGAAAATCACAAACCGCGCCACAAATAAAAGATTCGTCGCACAGGTTTTTTTTTCCGGAAAGTTCCTGAACTCTTTTGCGCTGAACGTAGCGACGCGTTTGAACTTTCCTTTCCCCGCGGCTTTGGCTCGGAAATCGTCGCGTGCGAATCGACGTGAAACTGCCCCGCAAACACAAGTTACTTTACTTGTACATATATAAACATACTGCTGTATATATATATACATATATATATATATATAACTCATGTGACAGACAGTTCGATAGGAAGCAGCAAGTACTTAGTCGAATCATTCGGGACAGCAAATTCCGAAGCTTGCGGAGGCAACGCCGGTCCTGGATTTCGATACGGAAACTGTTCGACAAATAAACGATAAATTGCGCGATAATTAATTCGTCGTTGTGACCGCGTGGACACACACAGAGCGAGAGATGCAGGTTCATCGACTTTCAAAAGAAGACGCGAAACGAGAAGGAAGCTCGAAAATAGAAGAAAAAGAGAGAGAGAGAGACATATATTGTATATTTTTCATTGTTAACGTCTCACGTCGGTCGCCTTGAAGATTAAAAAATTACGAAGGGATGATCGTGCAATGTGCCAAACTAATTACCGACTAACGCGCATACGTATTTTACGTATATCAATAAAAGCTGGTGATAAGAAACTGATTTGAGGGGAGGAGAAAAGTGTGAACATCCTCTCTCATTTTTTCGCGCGCAATCGACGAATTGCGCAAGAAGAAAAAATACGACGAGAGTGTGTGACTGCGTGAACGATTACCTCACACTCACATAAACACACGTGTGTCATGTTCAAACACGGATTATTATTATTATTATTATATTATATACTTCGCGTGAGAGCCGAATCTTTTCTTCGACTCGAACTGTGGGATTAATCGCGCCGTTGATTGATTATATATGAGAAAATTATATCGAAGAGGTATCCGAAAAAACGGAAGGACGTAGGTTCATCGTTCCTCATCGGAAGTTTGATAGAAATTTAATCAATGTCTCAATAGATGTATAAAAACATAAATTAAAGTAAAATATAAAATTTGTATATAAAGTATAATATTTTTTAGGAAGATACAAGTTTTTGCGACAAAGACTCGAGTTAAAAGATCTCAAAACACGTTTCGCGTAATTTTTGCGTATGTAATTTATCTAAACATAATGTAATTTCTTGTCTTTTGCTCGATATCGACCTTTCCATTTTCATTTTTATTTAACACACTTTTAGTAGTTTGAAAATCTCAATATTACTTAGATTTAGGAAAAGGCTTCAAGTAAAATCTTTCGTTTTTGTTTTTATTCGAAATTCGAAAAAAGATAATTTATCTTTAAAAAAAAAAAACAAAAAAAGAACTATGAGAGACGATTATGGACCTATGGCCTCTTTCGTCTTCCGGAGAACAATCACACGTTGATCAAGATTCTCGTTAATTCGAATGATTTAGGTGTGCCGTTCGGCTGGTCCTCGAAATCGCGCCTAATATGTATTACCGCTTAAATAGTCTGTTAAATGTTATTGTATAGAAATCGACGTAGTTGACATAGTAGATAGACGTTGATCGGACGTCACTAGGACGCCACGTGTTGTTCGTTTAATTGTGTTGTCAGTTGTGTGTTAGAGAGTTTTAAAAAAAACCCCTCTTGCGGGCTTGGCGATCTATTGGCGAGATATGTGCATACCGATTTTTCACAATTTATCTATGCCTCACCTCTCTCGGATGCGCAATTACTGACTTTATCTCTCTGATTTTTGTGTTATCTTTATCTTACGTAAAGTATATTTGATATTTAAATGTGAAAATTATAAAAATTTTTTGTTCTTAAAATTAAATGGCAATTAAAACGATTTGGAATTGTTAAACTATCAAATCGAAAAAAAAAAAATTTACGTGTCCAAAATGCGGCAAACATATTGCAAACCTCCCCGAGAGAGAGTTGAATAACGATAATATTTTTTCGACTGTGTCGAGTATGTAGCCGAAGTGCGTCGATGATCGTCATTCGGGACGGGAATTAACGACGATCTTGACCGAGATCGAGGCGATTTGTTACACCGCGTATATTGTTGAGGCTTACAAAAGTATATTGCGTACACACTATGTACACATATTTATACATATATACGTGTAAGAATTATGGCAACCAAAAGAGAAAAAGATTGCCGTAGTAGAAAAGAAATATCGTATCTATCACGGGCGCCACGCGTCTCGCAAAAAAAGATACAATTTAAAAAAAAAACGAGTAAATAAAACATATAATACAAACAAAAAGTGTATGTGTGTGTGTACGCACGGTATTTTCAAAGAAAAAAACATTATATAAACTTAGTGGTGCGTACATACAAGTAAGGCTTGATCGAAAGTTTTTTTCGAGTTCGACAACAAGCGACGGAAAATCGCGGAGGATTTTTCGATCGAGGACACGTCTCTTATTACAGCGTCGATGAAAAATTAAACAAACAAATTTCGCAATACGTTTTTTACGTGCGTGAATTGCAAAAAAAAACACTTGTTGCGTGTTATTCAAAATCCGATGCTTTTCAATCTTTTTTACGAATTTTTTTAAACACGTTTTGTAACATTCCGCGCAATAAAAAGCAAAAATCCGAGGCTTTGAAATAGGGTTTTTTCTTTGTTATTAATTATACGCGGTCAATTGTGAGCAAGAAACCTTTTTCCTCGAATTAGAGAAAATATATCTACTCGTCGAAAGCTCTCATCCTCAGCGAAAGTATTGTTCCTTGTGTGTATGCGTGATTTCGACGAGTGGATGCATTTCACGATATGCTCGGACTGAAGAGTATAAAAACCAATGTTAAAAATAGTTACTTTCGTATAGAAAAAGAGACATAGAAAGAAAGAGAGGAAGAGAGAGAGAGAGAGAGAGAGAGAGAGAAAAAGAGAGAAAGAAGAATAAGCGAAGTAACACGTAATTAATAAGCGCATCGCGAGTATTTTATAATACGATCATACTACACGTCTGTCAAAGATAACGAAATTTGATCGTCCGCGATTTTTCCGATTAAAAAAACTGAACAAAAAAACGTTAAAAAAATGGTATAGAATATATACGCGTGCAATTGTATGAATGCCAAATTGAGCAAAGAAAACAAATACTTACAGCAACCGGGCGATTAAATTCTTCACTGCAAGACATGTAATAGTCGAAAACGTCGTATAAATCTATTATTTGCACGATATTTATGAGACCATCGTCGTGTGTAGTGAAGATTTAATAGTCTAGTAACGATAATAAGATTTCAGCAAATGTGCCAAAAAGAATTGCGCTTAATCACACCGATCAACGACTATGACGGCTTCGGTTTGCGTCAAAAGAAGACAAAAAAAAAAAAAAAACGAACGAAGACAACAGGACGAGAAAGATTTCCCGGAGCACATTTGAATATTTTCTTCGCTTTTCTTTTGTAGCACGCACGGGAGCGCGACAAGTCATGTGTTTGCAAATCGCAATGAGAAGAAAAATAATTTGATGAGAAACAAGAGGAGAGAGAGGCCGCGCCCTTTTCCTTTTCTTTCGAACGAAAAAAAGAGAGAAAGAGAGAAAGAGAGAAGAAGAAGATACTTATCTTATGGCAGATCGAGCAAATTTTATCGAGAATTGAAATCTCAAAAAAAAAAAAAATCGAAGAGACGCCGAGGATTCAAAGGACGAGAGAAGAGACGAGACGGCTCGAGGATTTTGGAAAGCGACGAGGGGAGAGGATTGGCACTACGATGGGACTTGACGAGATAACAAATAAGATGAGATATTTTTGTAAAAGCTTTCGATGTACCGCAAACCCAGAAACGTTTCCAAGATCTCAGCTGACATATCCGACAATGCCTTATCGCTTTTAAAAATCGAATACTATCGAAAAGAAAGAACGCTACGCGGAAAGAAATAGATTTAATCGGGAACGTGAGACACCTGACACATACACACGCACACACAAAGTACATTTTTCCCGCTTCTGAGATAAACGAGAGTATACATGTATACATGGAGTGACGCTTTCCAAACTATTAATATTCGACTATTTAACAAATAAACTGCCGCGCGGCAGTTTCTAATTACCCGATGTCATTTATTTTTCGCACGTGCTTGAGCACGAAATTTTCCCAAATTCGCGAAAGTGCAGTTTCGTTTGCGCACTAATTAAACGCGCGTGATCGCAAATCGAGACCCGAGCTCTCTCATACACAATCGGTTCTCCTTGACCGTCACTTTTCCCCGACGAGAATCGAAACGAGAATTCTAATTTTTCTTGAATTTTCTTCGCGAAGCGTTTTGTGCTGTGTTTTTTGCACGAAAGATCGCACGAGAGAATCCAAATTCAAAATATGTGGATTTGAACATTGAATGATGTAACAAATTGCGTAATTTTGCAGCTCGCAAACTTAAACGAAGTAATCACGTTAGTCTTTTCGACAGGATAGATATATATATATATATACCATATATATAGTTTAACAAATATGTAATACTCCCTGTACAAAAATTCTAGGTATCTCACGTGGCATGATGGCGTAAATCGTTCGCAAAGTTGACTGGTAAACACCCGACGTTAATTAAGCAACACCGCAGAACAACGCAAAAGTCTCGCGTAACTTCTATACAACTAACTCCTATTTATTTATTATCATAACTGAAAATACAGAGAGAAAAAAAGAAAGAAAGGAGAAAGATAATAAACAAAAAATAACACGCTAAAAATAGCGACGCGTTGTTGTTTCGCGTTGTTGCGCGAACTCTCTGTTTTTTAATTGTATCGCATTTTGACGCGCAATTATGCTTCTGCGACACACGAAAACGCGATGGAATTTGCTCAAACGTGTAACAATATACTCGCTGTACTTAACTTCAAATCGCTCATATACGTTTGCTTGAAACAACAACATGCCGTTTTTGTACCTGAAAATGCTACAACTATTTTCCAACATTTTTTAATCTTTTCTCACATTTTTTATCAATGTGCTGTTGTAACACAATAACATGCGATGACACGAGAGTTCGCGCGCGACACGATGTAACGACGCGTCTCTGTTATTAAAAAAAGAAAATCATATACAATACGCGATCAGTGTAATTGTAATCGTAAGTTATTATACTGTACATATGCAAAAAAAAAGGCTCATTCAAAACGCGTTTTCATAGATCATCTCTTTTGTAGTCGAACTTGTACATCTTGTACACAGAGAGAACTCACACGTATATACGACACACACACACACATATACAAAAGATACATGTATCATGAAATCAGCGCGGTCTGGATTGCGTTTGTTGAGTAATTCATTTTCATCGTATAAGCCTCGAAATAAAATGTGTTGACTACAAAACTAAAAAAAAAAAAAAACGAATTAATTCACATATACATATACATATACATATATATAGAGCTGCGCAAGATTTTTGTGACACACATAAGCGCGCAACTACGGCGCCGCGCGCCGACATTATTATTATGTTCTTATCATTAATGTAATTATAATACGATTATTATTAATACGATGAATGGCGATTATTACTATGATTGAATAAAATGTTCACCACAAGACTCGATTTACTCTTCGTTCCCGAATTTTATTTTTTATTCCTCTCTCTCTCTCTTTCTTTTCTTTCTCTTTCCAAGTTAATATCTCAAAATGTTACGAAATTAATGTCACAAATGTACGAAAAAGTTTTTCCGACGAGTTTGACGACACAGTTTGATTCTTGTTCAAGTAATAAAGCTATTTTCTTCAAATTTAATTGGTTGTTTTTTTTTTTTTTATTCAATCTTTTAGAGGCGAACAAATTACACTGTTACAGTTTCGTCTGTTCAAGATCTTCGGACCCACTTCCTCATTTTCTCGTAAAAAAAAGCAAATAAAACCCTGCGAAGATCTGCTTTGCTTCGAAATTCTTTACGCGCTTCGCGTGTTTGCTTTGCGGACGAGAGAGGACCCACAAAAGCTTGTTTTCGTTTTACGTCATTCGGCACGCCCGGGATGTGGCGTGGGATGCGGAGATAGAAACCGTTTGACGTAAGAAGAAACCCAATGCGTCTCTCTTGCACCGTTACATTTTACGCCCTGCTATAAAACACCAGCATCATCGATCGCGCTAAAATCAGTATCAAGAATTGCGCTCCTCTGTCCGAATTACTTCTGCCGATCTCTCTTCAACAAGTGGCAATGTGTTTTGAAGAAGCAAAATAAATCGAGAAAGCTTCTGTTCTCGGAGCTTATATATATGTATATATAAAAAAGGGAAAGCGCACAAGAACAAAGTAGAGCAGCGCGAAATTTTAAAAAAATCTGAAATAGTTACGTGTAAGTTGCAACAATTTTCTTCTTATTTTATTTTCCTTTAAAAAAAAAAAAACTTAAGTTTCACATGGATAACATCAAACTTCTCATTGTTTTAAAAAAAAATTTTCTTTAGTGTTAACGATCAGTTTGACATTTACATCAACAATCTTGGCTAACGGCTTTGACCTAACCACAACTCTAATTTGCAAGTGACGGAAATTTGAATCTTGATTTTTAACCCTAATTTTGTAAACTTTTTTTTAGATATCATGTAAATCCTGACACGTCTGACACAATTGTTTTATTAGTTAAAACGTTGCAAAACCTCTGTAAAAACTCATCGGGTTTTATTCAACATTCTATATTAAGGAAACAACATTACTTTTGATAGTTTTTTTAGTTTTTAGAAAATCTTCACTAAATAATTAATAAGATTTTCTCACACACACACACGTTTTCAAAAAACCGGAATTTTTACAGGATCAAGTTTAATATTACATACGTTGCGACTCTGTTAGCTCTGATCGCAAGTTTTATTTATTAGAAAACTTGTGATTGAAAAAGAATGTAATTTCTCCTGGTCGAAACGTTTATTAATATTATTCTTGGATTAATAAAAAACAAAAAAACTGTTGCAACACGTCACCAGCCGTGTTTTGCGCTCCTATTTGGCCTCCACTCTTCACTCGTTGAAAACAATATTTAACAATAAGAAGACAAATTGTTTTCTCACTCTACTTACTACGTTACTTACTTTTTACGGTCTCCGATAATATAATAGAACAAGATGCATTTCTTGACGTGCATGCTCGAGAATTAATGTCCGAAAATAACGCCGGATTTTCTTTGGAAGGCCAACAACTCCCGAAATTAATAATCCGCCTACGTACTTAGAGATGTTTCGTCGCGATTTACACAAGCGTAAAATGCTCTTCTCTCACTGATCGATAGAAGAAAAAAAAAAAAAAACGATCCCCTCTTACGTAACACAACGGATGCACACGCGGTGAATTTAATCCTGTTAAGAATCGCGCGAGGGTCGCATATTGCCACGCGATTTATTTCGCCAAAATATACACGGAAAAAAAAAACAATTTCTCAATTGTGTATACACGTAAAAAAAAAAAATAAATAAATAAACAGACGGAAGAGAACGTAATCGCGCGAACGTTAATTTAAATCTTGAGAAGCCGGAGGGGGAAGGGACCAAAACGGATAGAAGTGTCAGCGTTTCCTTGAACGTGCAAGCGAAAGACGAAACGAGGGGAATTAGAAATGCAATTTGCTTAAGCTTTCATTGAGTCTTGCGGATTAAACGAGCCGTGACCGGGCCGCACATGTCGATCTCACTTTTCGACGCACGTGCAGCAAGGTAGGGGTTCTAGATCGATTCGCACGTTATTTTGTGATTCAGTTGCGTTTCCATTAAAATAGATAGAAAAATATAATAGATGTAATTTTTCACAAAAAAAATTTACTTCCGCAAAAATAATATAAAAGTTTAAAAGAGCATCGTTTTACAATTAATTAAAATAAAATCGTAAAATAATCGGCAGATGCAATTTCTCGCATATTATACGAGCTTCGATTCCGCTCCTTGTTGAAAAGCAATCTCTCAAAACGTCTCGAGACGCCTATCTCTTGATTCGCTGACAATAGGGATCGATGACAACCGGTGTACATCCGAAACGCCGGTTTTCGTCCAGCAGCGCGAAGACGCAGATGCGCGTTAATACGATCGCGCGCGTGCCGATCACAATGCCGATCGAACCGATGGTAGGACGTCTCGTGGATCGAACAATAGGAGTCTGGCTTGCGAGAGATAGCGGAAGTAACGAAAAACGGAAAGACAAGCTAATCCATTGGAAAGTTAAATCCAAATTTATTCAATTATTACACCGTAAAAAATCTAATAATGTTTAGACTTCAGTTCCCGATTTCTTTGAATTTTTCCATTGATCCCGCGCGTCACTCTTCGTTACGCGCGATCGTCCTCGCGCGAAAAACTGAAAATCTTCAGCTGCCGGTTTCAGCTGCCCGTTTTCGGCGAGGAGTAAGAAAGTGAGAACCCACGTTGCAAAGGGACGATGAATCGAAAAGCGAGGGGGCAGAACGCGAGAACCGGCACGGGGGTACCGGGATCTATCGCGCGAGGGGTACGCGCGAGAACCCCCCGTACGAAACAGAGAGAGAGAGAGAAAAAGAGAAAGAAGTTCCCGCACGCGTGCAGTAGGGTAGTTTCCCCCCATTAAACCACCACCGATCGCTTCCGGGCCGTTCGGTTGGCTCGACCGGCTGGCGCGGAATTCACGGCTTAGACTGCCTTAGACTGTCAATGTCTGTGGAGCAGCAGCAGGCAGGCAGGCAGGCAGGCAGACATCAACAGAACTTGGTTCGCGGCACACGACGGCGAATCACCGACACGAGCGGGTGTTACTTTAGTCGCGCGCGGTGATGGCAATTCATGAACTCGCGTAGACAGTCGCGTTGCCGCGCGGATGGACGACGCCGAATCGAGTGGCATCGAAATCTGCTACCCACAGTGTCGAAAAATATTTCCGTAATTATATATTGTACCCGGTTTCGATCCCGGTGTAACTTTTGAGCAACGCCAAATATCGTTAAAATCGAATACACTGACATTCAAAAATTATCTCGGACAAAGTGCGCCGGTCCTCAAAAAGTGTTCAAAATACTTCGTGATACATGAGCAACATTGGAATATTTTTATCTGCCAAGCCAAATATGTAACTTTCGAACAGTGGCAAAAGATATTTTTATAGTCTTCAAGCCAAGTGCGTTAGTCGGTGTTTTACGCTCGAGCGAGGTGTTGGCGCGGTGTCTCATCTGTCTCAAGTTAAAGCAATTGACGATACATGTGATTTCTATCGGCGAACACACGCACAAGTGAGAAGTAATTACAAAACTGCAAATTTTTACGGCCGGAATACACGACAATCGAGATTACTAAATTAATCTTCTAATATTTACAATATAAAATTATTATCTTTCAAACAACTGCATCGATTATGACTTAATCGACCGGCTGTGAATATAACTAACACTAATAATAACTAATTAATTAATTTACCAACAAAGCCAATATCTGGTATACAGAATTAGTAGTCGCCAATTAATTTACCAGCTTGCAACGTTGAACGAGTCCGAAATTGTTTTTACGATTAGAAACAATCGATGCGGGAACAATTAATTGACTAATGCCGATCAACCGACACGTTAAGCAACAATCCCCATCGACATTTCGTCACTCGCGAGCGTCTAAATGCGAGATCGCGTTTATTGATACTATTCTAATCGCTGCGTCCTTGAACGCATTGCGGAAAACGCTTTGCTTGATGCCGTCGTCTTCTTCGCGCGTCTGGAACTTGACCGTGGCCGACTGATCCCGACCGGGGGCCACTTGCTTCGACCAACAAACCTTATATCCGCGCGTTATATCGTCAAGAAATTTCGGCCGCGGCTGAAAATACAGAGCCAAGATCAATCGAAGCGGCGATTATTGAACCGAGGAAGAGTCTAATCCGCGGAACAGTCTCCAGACGCACGACGGACGTGATTTCTCAAGGATCTCAAGAATCGAGGGTGATAGAGTCCCGACCGATTTAAACAATTGAACAAGTTGATTGAACAAGTAAAAAAACTTTGAATCTACAGTATGTGATATTTTAATATAAAAACACTGCGTTTCATAGTTTTTAGATATAAAATACATTATAAATTTAAAAAATATATATATTATATATATATAACACACTGTATGTCTTTCTTTCTTTTTCTCTTTTTCCTGTCGCAACTCTCGGATTTCACAATTTTACGCAACAAGAAAGACATTCATTGCCGCATATTTTAAAGTCCTTAAGTGCCACATCTCAGTTTCTTTCTAGACTTTATTGGTTCAAGAGGGTAAAATCGGACCGACTTTGCCAGAAGGACAAGAGATCATCGACCTTCGGGCAGAGCCTCGACTCAAGTAGCACAACGTGAGAGAACTCAAAGAAACACGACTACCTTCTCTCGGCGAGATTTCGCTTATCGCGGTGGCACTTGAGAAGAACTAATTTTATGCCCTTTACGGAGAGGCGCAGAAAGCCCGCGAGACGAAATCTCACCGGCCACTGTAATGATCAGCTATCATGGCGTGGCTGGCAGCGACGACCCTGACGAGTCTTCTGATATTGCTGCTGATGACAATCGCAGCCCCTTTCTCGCCCATCAGGATCATCGCGACCACCCAAGCGCCCTTCGGCAGAGTACTGAAGGCTGTGAAACTCAACCGAGGATACATGGAAGTGATTCAAGAGCAGAGATGCTCCCACGGTCTTTTTCGATTAACGTGCAGGTTCGTCAGCATTTTTTATCGCGCCACTTGAGAAAAACATTTCAGCGAAATTTCTGAGAAAGAAAGCTTGAATTTCTAACTTCCGTGAAATCGTAAAAGATAAATATGTGTACGTGCAAGTGCGCGCGCGCGCGCGCGCGTGTGTGTGTGTGTGTGTGTGAATGCATGATGCATTTATCGGCAATTATTTATACATGCAAATATTAGTAACTTTTTTAAATGTATAAAATAATATAATAGATTTAATATAGAAGCTGGATAATTATTATTATTTAATTATCTTCAAAGTTTCGAACGAACGGTTCGGGGAGCTACAAGATATTAATTAATAAAGTTCTCTCAAAAGTTTATAATTGTTTTATGAAGCAACGGATCATGCCGATAGTTTTAAAATTGTTAATCCGCCAGACTCGATTATTTAAATTCGCATTCACAGAGCTTTTGTTCATTTTAGTTTCAAATAACGTTTGCATACGTTTGACTTCGCAGGTCATTAAAAGCGTTTATCTTCATTCTGGAAGCGGAGTATCACGCGAATCGCACGGAACTCTGTTTAAAAAAGTCGCACAACTTAGGCAAGTTCAAAATGTTGAAGAACAGCGGTAGCACGCGACAATGGACGGATACGAACGAGCTCAAAAGCAATTACATCTTCGACGAGGACGATACGGACGTGGTTGACATAAGATCATCTTTAAACAGAAGGTAAATTAATTTTTTTCTCGTTTTCTCCAATGTAATTCAATTGAATATAATAAAAATATACATTAAATTAATAATTAATTAATTTTATATATAATTGATTTAACATATAAAATCTCGGATATTTTCACGTTTTGAAAATTTAAAAAATCATGATTTTCAATGAAACAATCGCGTGTAAAAATTTAACAAACAAATCGTAAATTAAAATCTACGAATTAATTTCAAATACAAGAGTTTTGAAACTTTTTATATGCATTGCATTAGTGAGATTCTTCGATACATTTATACGCACAAGTTAAATTTTATTGCTGATTCTACAGTTGATTCGTCAGATGGATAGAATTTTCATGATCCTCGTCGACGATATCGAACTTCTGTTCTTGACATGAGTATTCGATGACACAAGATAAAGTGCTCAGTTACGAGCGCGCGAGTCGGTCTGAGGTAGACCGCAGTTTCTAGAAAACGACTCTTATTCCGAACGTTTATTGCTTTCTACAAACATTGTAATAAACGTTGCAGTAAAACTATAACCGTCGTAAGATCTAGCGAGACGATGATGGATACGAGCAAAATCGCGTTCTGTTCAATTATTTGTTGTATTTTGCAAACATTATTGTTTGTTAAACGTAAAGAATTACGTACTACAAATAATATAATAAATAGAAATATAATAAGTAGAAAAACGTAAGAAATGGGTGAGATAATATCCAGAAGTGATTAAACGTAGAAAAATAATGCAACAGTTGCGGTCGTATTTTAGAAATATGATATTTGAAACATTTATATTGCGAAACGCATTTCAGATGGCCGTCTCAGATAACGCTCGTCGGTTTTCACCCGCTGCTTGTGTCGCGCGCTCGAGTGCCGTCGAGGGTCGGGAGTGAAAATCTCGACGTTTGATGTGCGTGTGAGGGTAAAAGCATTCCGCAAAGCAATAATTGCCTCCCACCCACGCAGAAACGTGCGTGGAAGATGATCGCCGAAGGAAATCTCGACTAAATAGTTCCCCTTCGCTCTTTACACAGCATCACGCTTCGAAAATTCCCTGCAACAAGGGTTGGCAATACGAGGGATGCACATTTTGCATTGCTCAAAATTGCATTAAGTCACTTGCGGCTTTATTATAAAATAAAACTAAATAACTTATATATGAAATCCAACAAAGATTATACTATATTTGCGAATATATATTAAATATTGTTTCGATTATTAAAAGTAAAAAGTAATCACACAATTGTTAAATTTTTTATTAAAGAAGCTACTTTTGAAAGTTTAAATTTCCGAACACAGTATTTGAACCTTGTCGGCTAAGAAGTGAACAATTTTTCGGTTATCATAAAAAAGACAACGTTCCTATCTCGGGAATAACCCCGAAACTTTCAATTTAAGAATTTGTCGGCTTTTTACAAAAAACGACTCAAAGAGTTTCTTTGCAAGAGCATGTAGGGGGTGAAATGTTATTTCCCTTTTATTTCCGCTCGGAGACCGATAAAATCGACAAGAGGAGAGAGACTCGGCGGGGGATGGGATGGTGAGGCCCTCTTAAAAGGGGTGAAAACCCACCCTCGTTCATTATTCACTCGTGCTTTCGAAACGCGAGCAACAAAGATCGAGACAACACAATCGCAACTCATCCCCCTGAATTCCATCTCTCCCCCCTCCCCCTAAAACGCCCGCCGGCTGCCTCTTTGTCAATGCGTTCGCAGTCCCTAATGACCGACGTCGCTTATTTAATTGGCGGCTGTCGAACAATCGATACAACACCCGAAAGCGAAACCTTGTACAAATCGGCAATAACCTCACTTATCCGCGCGGAAATAAATTTTTTACGAAACTGTTAATTTTTTTTTTTTTAATAAAAATGACAAGCAATTTTATCAGAATTTTTCTGATTTTTTTCATCTGTCTATTGCGTTATTCATTAATTTACTCGTAATTTTATAATTTAGGTGTTCCGGCCAGAAACACTGTCGCTATGATATAACTATCGATCATCCGAGAGCAAACACCTGGGTCCCAGGTGGAATACTATTAAAATACGCTTGCATACCAGGTGAGCATGTTTTTTCATTATAGAATATACACTATATGTAATTCAATTAATTTGCGAAACGTCGCGACAAATTAAAACATTTTCACAGAATTTTCTATATATATATATATATATATATATTCAATAAATATATATATCTGATCCGCTATAAAAATTCTTCTGTCCTAAATTAGTCGCAAGTTTTTTTCATCTGTTGTCAGGTTTTTAAACGCAAAATAATTAAGTCATCTCTAATTTTAAATATAAGATCTAATCTGACTTTATTTATCGATGAGGAAGTTCTCATTTGTGCTTTGCAATCGATATGCGAGCGTGAGCGATCGACGATCAACGAATTCGATAACAAAATAAACGGACCTGTCTCTCACGGACCTCTCCGCGTTTGTCACACGCAGAGAACCGGAAAACGCACGACACGTCACGCGCGTCCGAAATCGGTCGGCCTATCAGATTTCTATCTGAGGCCGTGTATAGAGGCCATTGTTCCGACAGCTGTCGATTGATGCAAAAGCTTGATCTTTATTGACCGTGGGATTGGCAGAGCGTGTGCGCCCGGAATTTTCCCGGAAACCAAACAGCAACAAGAAACAATGCATCCGACCGAGCACAACAATTTGAGCGCACCGACGCGCGGCGAGCGGAAAGAACTTTTGTAATCCCAACGCTCTTGTAAGACGGCACGTATAAGCCGCAAAACGCGTCGAGATTTCTTACGAAAGTCGAACAGAAGGATCACGCTTCCCCGATTATTTATTGTCCGGCTGTTCAAATTTTTTCCGTTCCGCGGAAAGAACGAAATGGAATGAAAATTGTATTTTTTGCTCGACAAACAATTCGATTAACGTACTTAAATTTTACATACAGTAATGAGAACATCGGCAATGGTCCTACATAGATAACGGTAGGAATAATAGGGGGGTTATTTGTTTGTGCGATTAAATCGATAAATCAAATGGAGACCTCGCGCCGCTTTTGCGAGAGACAAAACATTCCTCGCTCGGAGAAGGTCGTAACATTTGGAGGAATATCGGAAATGACGTATAGACCGTGTCGAAGATGAGAGAGACGAAAAGGACACACACACACACACACAAAAGAGAGAGGAGGACAGAGGGCCACGCTTCCCCTGCGTTGCCCTCATTACCACCACCGGCGAATCATCCCTCGTCCCCGGAGTGGCACCCCCTATCGCTGGCAACTGGGGCAAGGACGCCACTCTCGCCTTCTGGCCCGCAATACGCGCTGCATAAAGGTCTCTTGCAATTGCATGGCAACACAAATGGACCGCGACCGATGCAGATGTTAACGCGCGATCTTATGGCTGCGAAAATGCCGCCCAATCTCCCAATTTTCCACCCCTCCCGTGAATAATTCTTTTCAAAATGATAGAATTGTGCACATGTGTGTGTATATGTGCGTGTGCGTGCCTGCAAGTAATGATCTGTCATTCGATTGGAGGGTAACCATCTGGATGGTGGGCTCCACGCACTTCCAAATCAGCGCAGTTTATATACGTGGGTGCACGTGCGAAACGTAATTCGTTATACCGTCCAAATTTGTTTTATTCGCATCGTAAAATTTGTCCAAATTTGTCAATTATTTATACGTACGTACAACGAAAACACAAGTAAATAAAACCAACCGTATAAAAGATTTTATAGTAGAGCTAGCTACATTTTCGCATTATTTGAAAATGTTTTAAAAAACAAAATAATTTATTTCCTTGTTTATTTTTCCGATGTACGATTACTTCTCGCGATTCTCGGGAAAATCTATTTTAATTTAATTTGCGCGCGTCAATAAAATATACAAAATATACGCGCGCGCGCAAACTTTTATATTTTATTTTTACGACGAGCAAATAAACCCTCTTTCGCATCGATTTGCAAAATATGATTCCTGCATATGCAGTTTACCCGAGTATGCAGTATTCCATTAGAGACAAAATGATAGCGCGTCATATATACGTATATAGCGAGGATTCGATCGTTGTATCGCGCGCGAGGCGAACCGCACGACGCGCATTAACTCTTGATTGATTGCAGAAGCTGCGGTTAGGCGATACTGTAACCAAGTGGTGAAGGTAACCGTCGGCGAAGGGGGTTACATCAACACACCGGGCTATCCTTTATACTACCTCGGAGAGAGCACGTGCGGTTGGATTTTCAGAACGTATCCGGGTCAGAGGATAGTCCTGACCTTCCACGACTTGAATATCCGCGGTAAGCTCGGCGTTGTTCTAAGCCGCCCCCTTTCCCTTCCTCTCGCCCCGATCTTTTCCGCGCGAGGACACGGGAAGGTAGAAAGAACAAACAATGAGAGACGCTGAGTTCTTTGTCATATTATATGTGAAATTTACTGCCACGTCGTTTCGAAGTTAAATGTTTGACTTTTCCATTTAAAAAAAAAAAACAACAACAACAAAAATAAAATAAAAAAACGGCAAACAGCGCTAATTTCTGATGTATTACCAGCGGATAATGGTATTAATAGTTCAGATGTTGATTTTTTCTCTTCATCGGCAATGAAAATACAGGTAGATTTACGGGTTGTGAAAATTAATCGCGCTCGTGTAAACGCGGAGAAAGATTCGGTAAAGTAAATACACACGCACACTCACATACGCAACCCCGATAACATTGTAAACAACATCCGTGCACGCGGCTCCGATAAATTTATGGCGTTTGCATAAACCAGAAGCTTGAATGATTCAGTTTAGCTTTCCGTCCTCTCGCCGCCCGCTAAATGAATAACGATTTGCTGACATGTAACTGGCTTATTACCAAAACAGAGTATCTATACCGACACGCATATGCGCCGCATATGACAGCGGAAAAGCTTCTCGTGAGATTTAAAAGAGAGGAAACGCGCCTGTCGATCTCGAAAAAAAATTAATGACTTGTGACTTTCCACACACACACATACACACACACACATTTCTTGCAAATAAGTCCGTAAATGAAAAATTTGTAAATAAATCCCTCTCTTTCGACAGATCCGAACGCGGACGGAAGCTGCGTGGACATCGTGAGGGTGAGGGATCACGGCGACACTCTCTTCGAGTTTTGCGGCACCGTGGCTGGGATTCGAGTCGTTTCCAACACAAACGAACTGACCCTCGATTTCGTCGCTGTCACGAAACTCTTTGGCGCACGGGGTTTTTTATTGCAATACCAAGGTAAGAGACGCGAAAGCAAAGTGTCACAAGTTACACAATAATTAATCCAGAAGTAACGTTAACAAAAAACAAATTTTTCTACTTTGCAAAACGGACAGACCTTTGACTATATAAGTATGAACTGCTAGTTCCTCCCCCCTCGCACTTTTACTATGCTAAAGACAATGGGTGCGTTCAGACAACTCAACAGTTGTACAACGGTTGAGAGATAATCACTTCTGATTGGATCATACTTTTGGAACCGCAGCAGATTTTGAAGAATAGTCCTATCATAAGTGATGATCTCTCAACCGTTGAGTTGTCTGAACGCACCCAATATGCCCGGTGTCACCGAGCTGAAGTTGACTGAGATATCGAAGTGCGATTTATTGCGGCTCCGCCCCAGTCAGTAAATGCCGGGAAATTCGAACAGATTGGTCGAAAAAGTTGCCGTGTGTTTTATATTATTTATTGTTCTTTAATGTCCTTATAAATTAAGTACATAATTATATTATACTGAATATCTAATTTACAATTAAAAAAAAATTTGCAGGTTAGAGATAACTAACTTACCTGTAAAATGGCAAAACTTTGACTTTTTCTCGTCATGTTTGCGTTTGTATGTCGACGATTTGCATCCATAAACAAAGCAATACATATTTGATGAAGGAAAAGATCAAACTCAGCATAAACACATCAACGACAAACACTAATTACGCAATAAATGAACGAAACAGTAACCGGTAATTTCACACTGATTTCACCATTGACGTCATTTTCACAGGAGCCTCTCCACTCTTGCAGAAAATTATTGACTGGGGCGAAGCTTACACGTTTGCAACTTGGCGACACGTCTGAAGTTAGCTACCAGCAGTCCATATATTATATAGTCAAAGGGACAGACATGGATCTCTCACTCAAAAATTGCGCATCGACGTCTCTAATAAAAATCTAGTTTTTTTTTAAACCTTATATCTTTGAAACTACTAGAGATTTTTTCAATTTATTTGTTTTTTTTTGGTGGGCGCAGATTCGTTTAACTTTTGATTAAAAAAAGAGATATTCGATTTTAAAGTCGCGTGAGACTTGATCTGTTTGACTCGTAGGTCGTCGTTTTTGAGGTCTGTCGGCAAAGAGTTAAGTCGACTGTATTGTTCGACCTTAATTATTTTACATTCCGTAAGTCATAAACTAATATAATTCCTCTCCTGGATATGACCGCAAAAAAGACGATTAATAGATTCGAGAGAATGGAATATTTTATAGTCTAAGAAGTTTTTGTCGCGCAAATGTATTTTGTATGGTTGGAAAATTCTGAAGGTCGAAACGATATCAGTTCGTAACTCGAAAGTAGAACAAAGTGTTAACTACGATCGGCAAGGTGGAAATGGAAAGAGAGAACTTATGCTTACAGTGCTGGGTTGCCCGAAGGTCTCAACGCCGAACGGAAGTTACGTGTCAAACAGTACATTGACTTCGCGAACGTTTCTATGCAGAACCGGCAGCGTGTTTTCCGACAGCGGGGAGACGAAGAAGACACTCGAATGCAAAAACGGCAAGTGGAACGAGATTACTACCGAGCTACCCGCTTGCGTGGAAGGTGAGAACATGCTTGACAAAGTAGAGCTCGTTCTGCTTTTCTTAATTTTTAAAATAAGACGTACTTTGAGATTAAGAAAAAAAACAAAGTAAAACGCAAAAAGCACCGCGCACAAAGACCAAACTTGCACACATTTTTTTTTTTAACTGTCATTATTATTATTAGAATAATTTTATCTTTTATACAAAATATCTTTCTTTTGCGCTGTATCTCGTCAGGATATAATTTAAATTTTCACGTAACAGTGCAAAACTGCGCTTTAAACAATATCTCTTGCATAAAACAATAAACACGATAAATCCACGTTTGAATCTCTCACTTTTCTCGCCGTTCATTTGTTTCGCGGAAAATTGTTTATGAAATATTATAAATTATTAAATTATAAAATATTATAAATTATTAAAAATATAAATTATTTAAAGAGAAAGAGAATTCTGTGTTTTTTTTTCTTTTTTCTTAAATGGATATTGAAATAAAAACGAGCTAGAATTCGATTACATTGTTTATATCGTTTGATTTATTTTTTGTTATATTTATGCAACGCGTTTTGTGTCGAAGCTCTGATTCGTACAAGCTTGATGCTTCACGTGACGATGAAACGTTAATCATAGATCAAAATTTATAGCTTGTTCTCCCTACTTTAAATTTCTTTCGAGCACAACGCCATCCCTCTCTTCTTTCCCCGATATTATCTACCTACAATGTACAACCCTAAACATGGTCTTTCCTGCGATTAATTCGAAACTGACATGCGCGCGTAAATTTCATGCAATAGTAGAGGTATAGTCGACGCGCGAGTTACGCAGCAAGGCGCGCGAGATAATCGATACGGTCCTTTCGCGGGTCGGAAACCCCCGTGGCACTAGCGATGGCACCGAAACCCTATAAAAATATTCAGGCGACTTTTGTGTGTCGCAAACAGCCGAAAGCTGACATTTCTGTTTATTCATTCGAGCGGTCACCAAAAAACGGTCGCAAATCGATATGTATTTTATCTTCGGTTATTAAAACTTTAATATTATTTTTTCGATTTTTTTTTTGAAAAATCTAAATATTAAATCGCAAAAATAGTATCTAAAATTTTCTATATTGAATTTTAAATTTTATTTACTTACACACAAGGCAAAAAATGAGAAGATAGATTCGAGCAACAAAAAAAATAAATAACAGCTACTTTATCAAAGACTCTTATCGGAGACTCTTATCAAACACTTTTATTTTAGTCACCGAGAACGTCAACGTTTCTCCTTCACCTGTCTTCGCAAAACAGATTGACAAACAAAGATAAATCGGGAATAAAGAAAACGCATCAAACAAAAATAAATAAATAAATAAATAAACTAAATCTAAAAATATATCAAAAAACACATATGTTGAGAGATAAATTTTGTTCACTAATATCGGAATCAGTTTGGAGTGCCATCACTACTCATGGCTGCCCATCGAGGGGGTTTTCTTTCCCCTCGATGAAGGCGGTGGGGGATTTCTCGACGGAGAAGGGGAGCATGATCGAGATACAACTCTCTCGGTAGGGGAAGGAAAGATAAGGACAGGGAGAGAGTCTTAAGGCAGAGGATTCGCGAAGAGACAACGACGACCTATACGTTCGTCGTCGTCGTCGTCGTCGTTCTCGCTGCGTCGTTATCGCGACTCCGCCAGTCGCCTGGTCGCCACGTGTCTTCTTGGACGTGAGAACAAGTATAGCGGTTTAGATTTATACCCACACAAATCTAACCTCGAAATTCTTACAAAAGTACACATACTGTCGCAAGAATTTGCAAGAAGTTTTTCCACGAGACATCTGACAGGTAAAAAACAATTTTAATTGAGATAAACTTATTTAATAACGCGAGTTTTTCAAACAAGATTGATCTCTTCACCGGCATCGCGAGTAAATTATTCCGTGTAAAAATAAAATTGACGGTTATAATAAAACGCACACGTTCTCGTGTGTGCAAAAGAAATGTTATCAAGTTGTAGAAGAGAAAAGTATAGCTGTTTCTTACTCGAGAAGCGAACTAGACAAAAACTCGAATTAATTGAAAATTGAATTAAAAATTACATATGCGAGAAATAAATATAGAAAATATATCTTCTAATTGGATTGAACCAACCGATATCAAAGACCGAAGTCAACGAAATGATCTTTCTGCTGAACCTTCACACCTCGTTGCGATCTCTGAGCTAATTAATCTCGTGTTCTGTTTCTCTCTCTCTCTTTCTCCTTTCCTATATATAAATTGTATTGTATATATATGTATGTACATATATATAGTTCGTTTATGTGAATCTCTGTCTGCTCGGATAGAGGATTAATTACTAGTGAGTCATTAATCATCGATGAGCGCAGAGAGAGAGACGTGATTAAAATGTTGATCTAGTTTTAACTGCTTCGCTCATTCGCATTCAAATCAAATTATCTATAAATTAAATTCCATATAGATTAAATTGCGAATTATGTATAAATATTTTATTTCTTGTTATATATTGTATTTTGAACGTTTAATTACATTTGCTCGTGAGAAACGTCTTGACTCTCAAGCTCAAGACATTTAATTTAAACCGACTAAATTTTTATCGTCTATATAAATATTTCCTAGCACTTTTTTTTCCTTTTAACATCTACGTTTATTGTATTTACGAAGAGTGAGAATTGTATTGTTCTTTCTGGCTTTTTTTGTATTTTTCTTTCTTTTTTTTGCGTTGTAAGTGAAGTGTACTTTGTCTCGTAAAGTGTCTATTCTTTGTCGTTTCTAAACACATATTGCGACCATTTGCGCGAATTTCGTCCTCTAGTTTCCGAGCACATACTTGGAGCATTGACAGCGGAAAGAGAGATACTGCTGGCAGCTGCGACCCAAATTAAAGCTTGCTTTGTAAAATATCATTCAGCATCGTCTAAAACTGACGAACAAAGGAAGAAAGATCAAAAAAGCTAGAAGGAAAAAATGAGAGAAAGAGATAGAGTGAAAGAGAGAGAGAGAGAGAGAGGAAGAAGAGAGAGACAGAGAAAAACACGACTCGCTTTGTACAATACGAGGCTGTCTACTCTAGTTTTCGTTCTCGCCGGCGAATTACCTTGTTTCTCGAGAAACAATTATTCGGCTACAAGAGAGAGAGATAGATAGATAGATAGATAGAGATAGAGATAGAGAGAGAGAAAAAAAAAGCTGAAGATCTTCCGCAAAAGAGATCAACAGCTGAAAACGTTTCATTTTCTCGCGTTTGTGAGAAACACCGCGAGATTAACTCGGGATTTCTCAAGGCCCCCCGGTTAATATTCTTGTACAAATGCGCGGGAGAAGTAGTGTCGTTTTCTTTCTCCGGTAATTCGATCAATTTTCTTAGAAGTTCTTTCTTAATCACGCAGAGCTGAAAAATGTATTTGCATTTATATGTATATATATTTTTTTTACAATTAAAATATCTCGTTTCTTGCTTTATTTAAGCTTATATATATCTAACCGCTACACATTTCCCGTGAAATAAAAAATTCGAACTGACAAAGAAAAGATGAAACGATGAAATAATTTTCGACGCAAAATACGTACGCGCGCGCTTTTCCATTTCAATCATTCTCGAAACAAAACCAATTTGCCAGACTCCCGAAGAAATCCATTTCAACGTGAAACGGCCCGCGCGAATCCCAATTTCTCGATATAGATAAAATCGGATTTTTCCATTCATCATTCTCGGGGAGAAAAAGAGGTATTTCGATCTCGCGCGCGCGCACACGCATTCGCAGCAGATGCATATGTAATTCGGAACTTGTGCAGCTGTAACGCTATTTTCTGCTTCTTAATACGCGAGAACGAGAGTGCGAGAGAGAGAGAGAGAAAGAAAGAAGAGAGAGAAGAGAGACGATCAGACTTGATTTTGTTGAGAGTGGAAAAGTAACAAGAACGGTGGGGATGTTTCCGATCCTTCCTCTAGCTTATATTCCGTGTCTAGCTTTAACTTTTCCTCTCTCGGTAATAAATTTAGAGTTGGTAGAATAAAACAACGGCACACACAGCTGGCACCGACCGAGCTGGCTGCGCGAAAGTAGCCTCGATCTGTTGCTCAAACGAAAAGAAGTTTGTTTAAATGCAACGGCGTAACTTCTTCTGAAATAAATTGACTCTCGTACGATTACTCGTTGAAGATACTTCTGTTTCTGTCTTGCAAGAAATTTACAAAAACAATATTTTGTATGTTAACAAACTGACGTATCCGCGGTAAATTATTATATACATCGAGATTCACATCGTCATTATTTTCATCGCCATAAGATGGAATTCTGTGAAGCAAAATCTATATAGAAATGTTTGAAAATTAAATTTTTTAATATCAGAGTCGTTAGAACTATATGTTTTAATGCTCCAAAACTTTATAGATTTTTAATATGTGCGTAGTCGTATATATATATATATATATGCAAAAGACTGTCTGCTCGCCGCCAAAATCGATTTCTACGTTCTTCACGAAAAGCCTTTCGTGTCTGTCTCTCGACCTGTCGTGCATCAAGAGAGCGGTTAACTTGTTTTTTGGCGTGAGCGTATCGACGAGAAAGAGAGAGAAAGAGAGAGGGAAAGAGAGTTGTGAAAAAAGACGGAATTATCTGGCGGGAAGGAGAGAAAGAAGAAAAAAGGGACTGTCAGAAAGAAAAAGAGAGAAGAAGAGAGAAAGAGAGAGAGAGGAGAAACATACTTGGCCCTGTTTACTCCCTCCCGTAGGTTTCCCCTTCTTCTCGCCCGCTTTTGCCCTCTCCCACTGATGCACTGAGGTTCTCCCTCGCTGTAGAGGAACAACGTGAACTGCCGAAGGGAACCTTCTCCAGTCGCCATCGGCGTTGTTCCTGATATCACACTGTACGGCGGTCGCGTCTCTTTTATCACTTGACCGGTCTTTTTGTTTATCAATGGAGAGCTCGTGTTCACGTTCACGTATTATTACGCACACTTATCCGCGATCGCCACGCATTACCAGTACGCACGCGCGCGGCGGGTATCGCGACCGCGAAGAGGAGCAATTCTGCCCGCCGCGCCTCGGGACTCCTTTCAGCGAGTGCATCGTCGTCAAGGTCGTCGCGGGATCGAGTCACAGGATCGAGTAAGATCCGACGGAAAAAAAACCTGATTCCGCGATTTTATCGTGAAGAAGGGTTTTTAATCCGTTTGCGAGATAGAAGAGAGATGCCGAAGACCATTGCCTCGAAAGAAAACAGAGAGAGAGAGAGAGAGAGAGAGAGATCATTTCGAGGAAAATATGGTTTCTGCTTCAGGGAAAATGCTCTGAGAGAGTTTGATGCTACAGAAATACAAGAAATAGTTTAAAAAAAAATACTTGATATATCGCGATCGGAAATTCTTAGGAGAAGAGTACACGAAAGATCTTTCCGCGGCGAGCAATTCCGAAAGTTTGCGGATTTTAACTGATGGTTGTTTGCAAAAACAGAGAGATCTTTCCAACCAAGTTCTACGAATTTGAACTACGAAGAAATGAGAAATGTGGTAATTTAAACAAGAGATTCTTGATACACAAAAGACGATTTCCTGTGAAGGAAGAAGCGAAATTCTTCGAAATAACGCGACTCGGATTCATTATCTGGAAATAATCTCGGCCGGGGAAATCAAGAATAAGTATCATCAAGCAACAAAGGTATCAAACATACAAAGACTCTTGCAATAGAGAATTAAAAAAAAAAAAATCAGATATAAAAAAAATCTCGACGGGACAATGAAACTCTTTTGGGGAAATAATTCCCGGAAAAAAATAATAAGAAAAATCGCGCGGAGAGACGGCGAAAGTCACCGAGTCCGAGATTAAGGTCTCTCGACCGAGCGAAATTTCGGGAGGACGTTCAAGGGAGATGTGCCGATAGAATAAAAAAAAAAAAAAAAGCACAAAAATATTCGCGTGTCGAGATCGTATCAAGGTCGTGATTCCTGAAGAACACGTGCATACTGCGTGGCCGAACAAAGTTCAGCTTCGAGAGAGAGAGGCAATTGAGTTAATTATGACTTAACCGGCCGTAAACCACTTCGGTGCGAAGTCATTGCGCGAGACTGCGCGAGAGAAGTAGGGAAAGGAAATACGAGAAAAATCAAAAAAATAAAAAGGGAGGGGAGGACAATGTACAGCTGCAACGGTATCGCTGCCGCGCTGCGATTGATTCGCGGGAAGGGAATTTCTTAGGTAACAGAATTGCCGAGTCTTTCTTTCTCTCTCTCTCTATCTCTATCTCTCGAGAGCGAGTGGAAAGAGAGGGGAAGAGAAGAGAATAGTTCTTGAGCACACAGGAGGAGGGAGTGTCGACCAACGATGGACTTTGTACCCAACTAAAATGACTCATCGGTGAGGTAGAGGAAGAAACGCGCACTTTGGGTACGTGCGATGTGTACGAAGGCGCGGAAAGGGTGAATAAGTGCATTTGCGAAACGTTAGCTAGATACATCTCCATTTGTCAATAAGAAAAATATTTATGAAAAGTGAAAAATATCCGAGCGCTTAGAAGTATATGTATGTATAATAAGAATATATAAAGTGTGTAATTTGCTCGTGAAAATTTATTAATGTGCGATACGAGCAGAGAGAACTGGATGTTTGTTGTGTTAAAATATATTTGTTGAAGTATTAATGTCAAGACTTAAGCGCTTGATATTAAATATTTCAATAAACATATTCAACACGAAGAGTTCTTTGTATCGAACCGATACTTTACGAATATATGCGAATATATACAAACGTGTGTGTGCGTATACGTAAAAGATTAATTGGAACTTGTATCGTGAAATGTGTGTTAAAATTGGATATCAAAATGAATAACATGCATTTGATGGCTTTGGAATTTTAATCGCTTGTTGATCAAATTTTAATTAATTTGAAAGCGAGATGTGTTTCCGTAAATTAATAATCGAAATGTAAATGAATTTTGTGATTGAAAATAGATCATAAAAATCGTAAAGAGTGCGCATAAACGTGTAAATTGTGAAATATAACGTTATTAGCGTTATGTAAAATTATATATTGTTGATTTAATTAAATTATTTCGTTCACACAATTTCGCCAACAAATGGAGATATGTCAGTTATCGTTTCGCACTCTTCGTCAAATATAGAGCAAAACTTCTGTTTGTTCTTTCTCTCTCTTTCTCTTTCTTTTTTTATTTATTGTAAGATATTTCCTCCTCTCTTGTGTTGTTTGCTATGCGAGATAATTTGAACAATCGCAACTGATAAATCCCGATTGTAACATGTGTTCGTCGAGTAGGACTACCATGTAACAAACAGTCGCCAGATATCTTCGGTGAACTTAGAAATGAAGGATATTTTATATAATCCAATAAAACTAACCAAGTACAATATTTACGGATCATAATCACACACTTCAAGATTATCACGATTGATAAATAAAAACGAAGTATTCGTAAATGATTTTACTATTATCTTTCAGTGTATTGATTTCTCCACGATTTGATTTCAAGTCACTTCGATATTTAATTATATTACATTGATATGTTATCGCAGCGATTATCTTTTCGCGAATTTACACACAAGCAGAGTTGCAAGATCGAGCAGAGAGCAACGAGAGCATCGAGCGGTGGGGACACGCACACAAGCCAGAACCGCCGCTGTGTGTATAACGTCACGCACACAGACGGCGGTTCTGGCTTGTGTGCGTGCCCCCACCGCTCGATGCTCTCGTTGCTCTCTGCTCGATCTTGCAACTCTGCACACAAGCGATAAAACAAAAATCGTAATCCATATATTACGATCGATCACTACTACTTTCAGATTCGTCTTTGTCGCATTCTTCTTTTTTGTTATTGCCAACGACGATCTGATCAAGATTCGAATTATTTGTGAAAAAACTACATTTGTGAGAGTAAAAACAAAACGATGTTTCAAGATACTTATTCGAAATTTTTGACTTGCTTGAAATTAATTTTGAAAAAGATGTGCATAATCAATACGAGTAACAGCAAAAAAAAAAAAAAAAAAATGCGGCAAACATCTTTGAGAATAAATTTTTACGGTGTTTACGCATCATAAAGCTATTTACTCGACAAAAACATCAAAGTGACGAAGTGCGTACTTATCTGATTGAAAAAATACATACAGAATACGATAACACGTACAAAAAAAACTTGACCTTTGTTGAAAATGAGAATAATAAAAATTCTAGAAAAGAGAAAGACGAGAGAAAAGAGAGGGAAAAGAAGATGATAATGATGCATCCGAAAGAAGCGATAATAGATAAGGTTGCTCTTTCCTCCTTTCTTCTTGTCCTCGGCTTCGCGAGGTCAAAGGGCGCGAATAGTGGAGGTGTCGTCGCGTCACGCCACCGACCGACAATAAAACCGACGAGGCAGCGTCGGCACTGTTCAGTAGCGTCGGTGCTTTGCGACGTCGCGACGTCAGTTCCAAAGTACGACTTGGCCAGAGAGAGAGAGGGAGAGAGAGAGAGAAAGCAGGAGGTAGCGCGAGTGCAACGACAACGATGATGACGCGAACCGTGGCAGAGCGTTCCCGGCACTGATTCCGCGTGCACGTGTTTTTTCCTCGCGAAATAATCTGATCGAAAAGATAGGACATTCAACTTTAAAGCGGGCTATCTCGTGCACGAAACCAATTCTGTGTTATCGAAAAATATTTTCGGAAACCACTTTATCGCGCGAATAAAAAAAAAACGAAACATACTGAGATGAAGACTATATTTCTTCTCTAAATCCAGAACTTTAGTGAAGACGAAAATCGAGAGTGAAGATTTGGAGTGAAGTTCGGAGAGACTTTAAATGGAAACTATTTTGGGAGGAAAATTGTCTTTGAAAACGACACAAAATAGAAACATATCTGAAGTGAAGTTTGAATGAGAACAATTTCTTCTAAAAAAGACAGAAGAAAGAAAACTTCAATTTTGAACCAATAATACAAAGGAGTAATTTTCCTTCAAAATTTTTGCGTTATTGCAAAATGATGAAAGAGACATTTTGACGATAAAGCTGGAATTTCTCACAGCTTTGGAGAAAATATATGGGAGGGAGTTTGGAGCTTCTTCAATTTCCTCGCTACATCAAGAAAATTACACATTAGGAATATTGAATTTTCTGCCAGAAGCAAGCGTAACAGACCTCAAATTTCATCATCCTGGATTGCAAGCTGGTTTGCAACGGAGGAAGACAACGGAGTCTCTCCGATCTTCAATCAAGCAAGTCTCTCCAAATTGCAGATTGCACACATAAACACAGTCCTAAGTTTCGGTATCTTCCGTTGCGATTGTTCCTAAAACGTCTATGTATTTAGAATCTCAATCAGTTGTGCTTGATAAATACTCACACACTCTCCGAGTGTAGCTTTAAACGAGATAAAGAGAGAGAAAGAGAAAAAGAGAAAGTGGGGGAGTTTCCGAGAATTTTAACGTGAATCCCTCGGACCTTTAGTAGGATCTAGTGGGAGCAAGCGGACAACTGTCGCACTGTATTGCAACTGTGCGGAGGAAATCGTGTAATGGTGTTGGCGCGCAGCAGGAGCTGACGGTCGGGAGATACACTAGATATAATATACATATATTTACTCGGTTTTCAAGCCCAGACACAGACTGCACCATGATTCGAATATTCACCGACACCTTCAAGAACCTCATCAGTGAGTGTCACACACGTTTTGTTTTATACGCGCCAGTAATATATATGTCACAACGACCGTAATCCAAAGTAATAAAAGGTTTATATATATATATATATATATATATATCTCCGGTGATCCAAGAGACATAAACACAAAGCAGCACTTCCTCAGTCAAACAAACTCAAAAAAGTACAGAGTCGTTTTTCTCGATCAAATTTCGCTCTTGAAATTTAATTACAAACTTTATTTCAAAATTTGCTTCTATTTTTTTTACTTATTTAGAATTAAATTTATTCTCTAAACTTTGGAATTAATTAAAACTATCTGGGTTTGATAATTTTTTTGAATATAAGTTAAATCTAAATTTATCCGAAAGAGAGCTGGAAATTTTTTATTCAGGAATTACTTCATATTGACACACACAAACATTTTTCAATAATATTTTAACGGAGGGGGATATTTCGTTAAAAAAAAAAAAAAACTGTCTTTTACGGAATATTAACGACTAAATGAAACTTCGTAAAATGAATCGGAAGAGAGAAAGAACTCAGATTATTAAAATCGAAATCTCAATATAAAGAGATTAATTATTATGAGATCAGTAGGATATAAAAGCGCGCTGTTTTTTCATGCACAATGAAATCTCAATACTTCAATATTTTACAAGTTGAAAATATCTCCATTTATATTTAAAGCGTATCAAATGTTCAAGTTATAATTTATTTATTTAATAACATTCAAAACAATGTCGACTATCATTCTTTGTGTTTATTATTTATTCACATTTTTTCTGCAGTTTTACATTTTCTCTCGATTTACATTTTAACATTTTCTAAATTTTTTGTATTTAATCAATCACGATATATTTTGAGGCTTACGTTTTACGAGGATTAATTTATTATCTCACACGTAAAGTAATTCGAAATTCTCCCGCGTTAAAGGATGATAACGATAATCGTTCAATTGTAACCGAGCTCGCAATGAGGAGCAAATTCCCGTTGATTGGAGCGCAATCTATTAAGAGTCACGGTTTGCCTATCCCGGAAGAAACGCGAAATGCACAAAGGAAATTAGTTCGTTTGCGCGACAGTAACGGAATTAAATTTCGCAGTCGTGAGACGGTCGCGTTATCTAGTGCGGCTTCTCTTCATTGTTTCTGTATATGTTGGCGTAAATGTTTGCGTCGCGCGCTAAGTTGACATTGTGAATTACATGTTTATTCTGCAAACCGCATATCCTACTAAAGAATGGTCGGAGTCGCAAAAATTAGCTTTGTTTTTAAATTAATTTGTCAGAGATATTTTCCTGGGCAACAATCTTGATTTTCAAATTCAAACTCTTTTTAAATTCGTTTCTCTACGTATCTCTAAAGGATATTATGTTCGATTTTATATAATAAAGACAAAACTTTTATATAATAAATTTAATATTTAATTTAGACACGCGTCTACGCAGCTTAAAGTCGTCAGAGTCGGTCAAACGATATTAAAAGACTCCAGTGTATTCGTTGCAGCCGATATTGAATTATGATGTTAAAAGTAAAAACCCGTCTTTGAATTTTGTTACGCAATTTGCATCGAAATTTATATTCGAAAACAAAAATTTGCAAAATCTTAAAATATTGCGAAATAAAAAAAGCATAGATTTTTATACGTGTTTTTGTGCGTCTTCCAAAATTTGCTAGACGTGCAAAAACAATATATCGTCGTCATGAAATATTTCACTTTTTTCTTTGTCTTAACAACTTTTTGATATTCCCGAACGTAGGCGTGTTTCTCAAGTCGATTCAAGTCGCTTTCTGCACGTGGCAGATGTAGCATACGTGACTGATGTAACGTAAGAGACGACAGCATCATGTATGTTGCTTCGGATTTCTCTCTCTTTTATTTTATTAGGTCAGTCCTCTTTCTCTTGTCAAGGCGACAACGCTAACAAGTTCGACATGTTATAATTACGCTGTAATTTTCTTTTATGCTATAATTATTCAGAAATTTCAGCTTGTTTTTTTTTGTATATCTGCTCAGTTTTTAAATATGTTATTGTCTTCTCCACGAGAAGAAATACATTTAGTGTGTGCCTGCGCGCATGATATTTATTACGGGAGGAATTTCGATAATGTATTTTTTAATTTGTAAAATTATCTTGCGAAAATTTCTATTCTACGTAATAATATATGTATATATTATACACTATACATATATATATTATACACTATACATATATATATGTGTGTGTGTGTGTGTGTGTATATATATATATATATATATATATAATTATTCTACTTCCGATTTTGAAAGTTCATCGCACGTTCTAAAATTAATTTTCTCTAAGAAAAGATGACGCAGTTCTGAACAGCGTGCGCTCGTATTGAAATCTCTCGGATACCCAACTAAGTCGAAGAAGAAGTTGGACTTTGGACTTTCACGAAGTTATTATAATAAAATACGAGTATAAAGTTTCGTGTGTTCGCGCGTACTCTGATTTCGATTTAAGAAGTGCGCGCGACGATTCTAATTAAATATTTGAAGTTCACGTTCTCATTGGCTTCTTTAAAGAATCTCGTATCATATATATATATATATATATATATATGTTATTGCAAATGTGGTAAAACGACACTGCGATATTACGTTGCGTTTTTGCAGAACCGTGAAATTTAAGTCACGCGAAAACATCCAACCGCGTAGATGCTCCGCGCCGTCGTTCCACGAAATAATTTCAGGCAAGGTTAGCCGGTCCCTCCCGTTTCGTCGGGGCCATTCGGGGGATTAACTGCATTATGAGGGCCTACCCGACAATTGGCGACAATTAGGTGCGGGCAAAAGATAGTCCGCGCAAGGCGTTTTAGTACCTTACTACACGACGCGCTGTTCATACCCGATATCGTTGCTCGTTCCGTATTTGAAGATACGTACGCGCGGTACGTAACATTCTTGTTATTTAGAAAAATATACGTAAAAAATATACAATATATGTGTGAAAATTTCGATTTTTCAACAAATCGAAACATTTTGATCTGTTTAAATAACTTTCAATCAATTTGATAACACATTAACCCTTCGTCCGTAGACTGTGGGTCTTCCAGACCCACTCAAAAATTGCGCATCGACGTTTTTAGAAAAAATAAGTTTTTTTTTTAAACGCTTACATCTTCGAAACTATTGGAGATTGCATATTTCAATCTGTTTTTTCTCTCGACGCCAAATTGTTCCAACTTTTGATTCGAAAAAAAGTTAAAGTTGCGTGGTCCTCACAGATCCAGTCTACAGTTTTCTTCGTAGGTTTTTTTTTTAAGTCTACAGTCGAAGGGTTAAAATAAAAGATAGAACAAAAGATATATTGAAAATGAGATTTTAAGCTTTAATATTGCGCAATGGGATCAAATAACGGACATATATATTACATTTGCAAGATAAGGTTTTGAAATTTTACTCGTCAAATTTGTCAATTCTCACTCCGAATCTGTCACTATATATTTGTTATTTTCGCGAGCTGTCGAAGAAACGCTTTAACGTGGAATAGAAACTTTTGCGAGAAATAGATTTTCAAGGTGGAACATCCAACCGTAAAATCCGAGCGATCAATAATTTTACATCGTTCGATTTCGTATCTGAGAGATGACAATCGAATTTTGCTTTATCCGGACCGAATCTGGTTATTGATCGATCTGTTTCCCGGAGGAAAACGGCTTATTGCATTTGTGGTTCGCGGCACGTGCTCTATTCGTGGCGCGAGGAAAAAAATACACACAGAAGTGTGTATCTCCGAGTTGGCAACTCCTACAGTTCGCTGATAGTCGATGACCCGTGATTCGAATCAGCGAGTGCCATCAAAATCTTCCCACATGCGATAAACGCATCGTACGATTCCCCAGTCAGCTCGTTTCGCTCTTTTTTTTTCTTTTTTCAACTGATCGAGCATGCCTCGTTTATTTACATCGTATCTCTGTATTTTCCTCCTCCTCCTCATCCGCGATCATACGACGGAAATTACTCCGTGGAAATCATTCTGCTGTCGCGTGCAAATTATTCGCGTGATCACGTGCTGAGCTTTTTAATGTGAATGGAGAAACGAACATGCAGCGAGCTGATGCACTCGGTGTTGCGCTAATTGCTCTGAAAATAGTTTTGTATGACTTGATCAACTTTTATCATCGCGTGGTAATAGATAACGAATGTTTAAAAAAAAAAAAAACGAGCGAGAAAACCTCGGACGAATAACCTCGTTCTGACCTCCGTATGTAACTTTTCAGCGCGCGCGTGCGGTTTACAAAACGAGAAGAAATTAGACGTGAACTTTCTCGCAACAGTTCATCCGTCAGTGTAAATTAGAATTTATCTGAATTGTACGTAGATCAATGATGGAAAATATGAATGAGAAAGAGAGAGAGAGAGAAAGAGAGAGAGAGAGAGAGAGAAAGAGAGAGAGAGAGGAGAGAGAGGGAGAGAGGAGAGAGAGGGAGAGAGGAGAGAGAGAGAGAGAGAGAGAGAGAGA